>NW_025234662.1:0-6875 GCF_018294505.1 Triticum aestivum | reverse complement strand
TATGGATGTACTTATGGCGCACCGAGGGGTGGTGCGCCATTAGTATTGTGCCGCCCCCATCCATATTTCCTCCCCGGCCCAAACCTATCCCCTCTCTCTCCCTCGCCCTTGCCCTCGATCCCCTTCCCCTCTCCTCTCCCGACGCTGCTGCCCCGCCGCCCCGACGTCGCCTCGCCGCCTCGACGCCGCCTCGACGCCCCAACGCCGCCTCGATGCCCCGACGCCTCGACGCCTCGACGCCGCTGCCCCGCGGCCTCGACGCCCCTATGCAGGTAGCTTTACCTGAAAAAATGGTGAATTTAATTTCCCTAAATCAGCCGGCCTCACTTCAGGCATCGAGCAACATCAACTTCCCCCCAACACAGTTACCATTTTTTAACTGTACATGGTTGTTCTCTCTGAAAAACACTAGTAGGCCTTGGAAGCGGTTGTGTATAATTCAGCAGTTACATAGTTTATAGTTTCTGAATTTCTCAAATTTGGTTCTTTCTGTTTGTGTTTTGACTGTTACGTAGCCATTGCGATTAAGGAATATACTTTGAGAAGAACAAACACCAGTTATAAAAATTGTTTCATTGCGCCGTCAATGACGGGTGAGATGGCAGCACCCATGGAGTTCATTTGGTTCAGTTTCTATAGTGCAGTTAAGAGTATTAGTGCTTACCGTTATTGAGTAAAAAAAGGAAAAAACAAGCAATGTGAAAGAATCAGATTACGTGTGGTAGAGAGAAGTTCCTTCATTTTTTTCTAAGTGCACTGCAGTACTTGTTCCTTTGTGCACCATAAGTAAAACTAGCTAATTTTATGAAAATGTATCATGTCACTGTCCGTGACTCTCTCTTTTTAAGTCCACATTCTGTTGGTGGCTCGGTTAACTCCTAGGGTTTTAGCAGTTATGTATAAAAAACATAGAAAAGCCCGACGGAATTAACTTTGGATTTTCTGCATTTAACTAAAAAACCCATAAAGAGTATAGTTCATTATTGAATAAAATGAAATGGCAGTTTATTTAGAAATTTGGAGCAGTTGTTCTATGGTTTTTTTAGCACAAAAAGTCTGATTATATAAGCAAAAACAATTGTTAGCTTTTAGATGTTGTGGTGGTTCACTTGGGGGTATGTGTAGCAGTTAGCAAAAACAGAGGACTAAAGTGCTCTATTTTGGCAAACCAGTGCATGCATGCCTTTTTTCTTCTTCATTTTTTTTCACTGACGACGAATGCTGGCAACTCGACAACAGCTAGCTAGCAGGTGTTCCTTTACAAGCATAGTAGAGCATATATGGATTCTAATGTTCAACTCTGACTAAACAGGTTCTGCAAACGGTCTTTTACTGCACTTGACTGAAGAAGTAGGTGTCTGCTATATCCTGCACTTGAGGTGAGTTGTGTTCTCAGGTTTACATTGCAATGGACACTCTTCTTATAAACACAAATTCAGATTTATATACTATATGCTGGCATGACTATTTTTATTAGGCAGGACAGTGCAGTAGTTGATGTATCTTGGGTTGATTATAAAGTTGCTTGGGTTTAATATTACCCAGCATGATGATGTATCAATGTAGCGTTAGCATATGATCCAAGTGCTAGTACTGCTAGTAAATAGCTAATACAGTTAATGAAGAAGAAAAAAAACTGCTAGTACAGTTAATGAAGAAGAAAAAAAAACTGCTACTACTGCTAGTCAATAGCATCAGACTGAATGTCTTTTATATATGGCCAATACAGTCTGATGGACAATACAGTTATTGAAGAAGAAAAAAATTGCTAGTACTGCTAGTAAATAGCATCAGACTGAATGTCTTTTATATATGGTACTGCTAGTAAATAGCTTCTTCTATATACTAATTTGCATCAAAGTGTAGAACAAAGCATCAGACTGAATAACTAACGGTGGGTAATTAACCTAACTATTCATTTTTCCTTAGGTTAATATTAAAATGTCCAGTGTATATATATTTGAAAATGATTGCTGCTAGATGTCAATTTGCTGGTACTAGCTAGAATTTGGCACTGAAAAGCAAAAGCAAAATTTAATTAACTGCTAGGTAATAGCACTGGTACTAGGTAGCTAAAATATGTGTTCTGAAACACTGAGAGCAGAAACACTTACTACATACATATGCTCAAGAAACACTTACTAACCAGAAAAGGTTTTGACTTGAAATGTTAATAGCACAGAGAGCACCACAAGTTAAACACCTCAATCTGTTAGTATTTGTCTGCATTTTCTCACATTCTTCTTGTATCTGATCCAGTATTGCTTGTAGTGGTTTGTCCAAAATGTTGAATGATACTGCTTGGAGATGCATATATTGTTTCACCTTTTCACATGCCAATGTATTTTCCATGTTGTGATGGAGGCCTTTCTTGCCTTGTCCACCCGAGAGGCCCTTGAGTTTGCTGGAATGTCGATTAACTTCCGTTCTAGCAAATTCGGGTACTCCATATGTCCTATTTTCAGCAAAGGTCATGCTGAAATTTTTCATGAATTTTAGCATGACTTTGCTAAAAATAGGACATATGGGGTACTTGTGACTAATGCATGGGTCGGGGTACTTGTGACTAATGATGAAAGCTTAGGCTTTTAGGGTGCCTCGGCGTTGAAAAACCCTCAATGATAAAAGCTTAGCTTTTAGGATGCCTCGGTGTCGACAAACCCTAAATGATGAGACCATGATCTTGTTCCTTGACAATAACCAACTTTTTGACCAAACTTTGTTCCTATTTAGAGAGAAACATGGCCAACAACGATGAGGCCGGGGGTTCGGGCGGCAAGGCATTCTGGGAGCTGTCCCAGGAGATGGAGGAACAACCTCACTTGTATGAGGACGCCGCCTTCCCCACCGATCCTGAGACCACTGATGGTACCGCCGAGGATGACCCCACTGATTCCACCACTGATGGTGCTGCCGAGGATGCCACCACTGATGATGGCGGTGCACGCATAGATGGCAGCCAACCGAAGAGGCAACGGAAGGACCGGCGCCCGACCGCGCTCCGCGCCCTCCAGGAGGAAGTTACTGAAGTGGACTCCGACGGGAATCCAACGGCGCCCGAACGAATAGTCAAGGGGTACTCGCTTTAGCTCGGGTGCATTCTCCGGAGCACCGTCTCGATCAACACCGAGAACCTGAGGCATCCTGACCGAGGGAATTTGCGCAACCTCCTCTTCACGAAGCTGCACGAACGATACAAGTTCCCCGCTGAATTTGAAAACACAAGCCTCAAAGGGAATAAAGTGAACAATGCTGCCCTCACGAAGATGAGCAAGGCCCTGTCTACTTGGAAAAGCAATGTGAAGAGAATGATCGAGAACGGTGAGAGTTATGAGAAGATCAAGGAGAAAAATCCTTTGATCACCGAAGATGACTACAACGACTTCAAGATCAATTGCTCGAGCACCGCAAACTCCCAATCAAGTCAGTGGGGGAAAGAAATGCGGGAGCTGAACTTAGGGGAACACACACTCGGTCCCGGCGGTTACAGAGTGGCGGAGCCTATATGGGACAAGGAGGAGGCGGACCGTGCCGAGCAAGGCCTACCGCCCCTCTTCGATAAATACGGTGACAAGCAGACCAGGAACTTTGTCAGGGCCCGGTACAAGAAGGACCCGAAAACAAAGGAGCTTACCACGAATCCGAAGACCAGGGCGCTTGAGCTTGTTCTGGTAAGGAATACACCCCCGCGTAATTAGCTCCATATGGTTGCATTCTAATTAATGAAGCCAAATTTCTAAATGGTTCACATTCCTTCCGCAGGCGACTGAAAGCAGTAGTGCGGGGTCGACTAAGAGCAACCCTTGGGACACCACTCTAAATAGGGCGTTGAATGTAATGAAGAACAAGGATAAGCTCAGTAAGCCGACGTCAGCTGGTCGTGTGGCCGGCAAAGGCTTGTCGACAAAATGGTTGTCATACTATAACAATGGTGGGTGAAAGGAGAAAAAGACCAGCTCGGAAAGCCAGGCGCGCGAGGTTCAAGAACTCAAGGCACAGGTGGAGCGGATTCCGGAGATTGTCCAAGAGCAAGTGCAACAACAACTCGGAGCGACGATCACCGCCATTGTGCCTACCTTGATCGAGGGGTTGAGTGCGTGGATTGCGGGCAGCCAACAGGGCCCGCCCCCGATTCCTAGCTTCACGGCCAGCAACTTGTAGAATGCGATGGCGGGGCCATTGGTGTCTCCGGCGGAGGCGGCATTGGTGTCTCCGACGCCGGCACGAGAGCTTAATGCACCCAGGTGTACGCCGGCCGGCACCTCTGCAGCAAGCGGCCCCTCCGTCAACTGCACGCCCGCCGTTGGCGGTGCCTCGACATTAGCCGAGCTCGACGCCATCATCACGGTAACTAATTAAGCCTCTCTCGGCCGAGGACTTCATCTCCTTGCCTTTGACTGGGCATCCCTGATGCCCTACATGTTTTCGCAGGGCGCCGCCGATGTTCCGTGCACTCTCCTGCACTTCGTGAACAACGAGTTGGTCGATGTCACCAAGGGCAAAATCGTTCAACCGGGCAACCCCTTGTTCCATGGTACCCAGATGCCACACAACTTGTTTAGGGTTCAACTGGTTCGGGTGCTACCAGGCTGCGACGAGTTGTTACCTCTGATTCGACCCGTCGGGGCCGACGATGATGACGTGATGACCCTCAGCGCCTGCCTGAGCTGGCCCCTGCTTTGGCTGAAGAGCCAGATTCGTTTAGGGGCGGGGGACACCACCCCAAAGACAACACCGCCAGTCGTGCCGGCGCCAAGTCGGCCCCATGGCAAGACCGCCGCAACGGTGCCGGACATCCCTATGCCACTGGATCCAAACATGCATATGGCACAGGATCAGAATGACGACGACGACGATACATTTGGCAACGTCGATCAGTACTTTGCCGATCATGGGTACGATGGCGACTTCATGGGGCCTCCTTCTCAAGAACCCAACCCAACAAAAGACGTGCGCGATCTAGCTGGTACCGCGGAGAAGCCAAGTTGCAACAGGCGTCGTCTGCCGTTCAGCTCTTAGGAGACGCCTCCAGCTGCCGACTTCACCGAGCCTCAGATAGGCGAGGTGTGAAATATTATCAGCCCCAACACACTCAAGAAGGCGGTCTGTGAGCAGAACTCGGTCCCATTACAGGAGAAGAAGAAGGCACACAAAAGAAAGACTAACAAGGGTGCGAGCCAGCCGGCACCGAGTATGATCCGTGCTCAGGATGGGCCACCTTCACCTAAGGATATCTCGAGGAGGGTGCATGTGGCGGGTAGGGCGATGCTACCGACAAATATGCTCAATGCTGCAACCGGTGCTATGCGGAGTCTGCATGACAGTGTTCTTTCTTTGGAGAAGCGGCGTCTCAGAGAGAAGGATGTGGCATACCCGGTTTTCGCGGCCAAGGTGCCAGAGGGCAAGGGCTTTGTGGATAACTCCATCTGGCGTACGATCGTCCTGCGGTTTGATGACATCCACGCTATGTTGAACCTTCATTCGCTGCACTACACCTTCGTTCGGCTATTTTCGCTGAGTATGGAGATGCGGATCATTCACGACAAGACCCCGGACATCGTGATAGTCGACCCCTTCTACATGCGTGCCAAGATCTTGGGCAGTGCTGGGGACCGGCAAGTCGCGAGTTCTTACCTCGAAGGCATCATTCTGGCAAACCAAGATAAGGATAACTTTCTCGTGCCTTACTTTCCCGAGTAAGTCCTCCCCTCAACCGGCCCGTAACATATGAATTCTTAGATTTCGATCGTTTTTCTTTTAACATTCCGTGTTTTCTGCAGTGACACACATTGCACGCTCATCCTCCTAAGCCCCAAATATTCCATGGCCACGTATTTCGACCCGGACCGTCAGTCGAACGTAGACTACACAAATGTCAAGAAGGTTCTTGATGATGTTCTCCCCGGCTACGCCAAATCTGGAGGCACCTTCACCAGGCCTATTCGTAAGTACGGCAAGCACGTGTTCTCCCACAATACGATGTTCTGCTGCGTCAAGCAGCCGCCTGGCGGTCAAAAGGGTGCCTACTACGCCATCCATCACATGCGGGCGATCGTACGGGACCATCATCAACTTCTGCTACCGAGTAAACTCAAAGATTGGGCCGCGAGCGTGTCGGCAATCTAGGACGCGGACATCAGACAAGAATTCTTTCGCATCCAGTCGGAGTTTGCGGAAATCATCCATCAAGATGTCCTTCGTACCTCGGGGCAGTTCTACCTAAGAAATCAACCGTCCAATAGTGACATCGACACAATGCTACAAATGCAGGCTGACAACGCCCGTTATTTCATGACTCCCACGATAGACGGCGGCTTCATCCACGCTCCGATCCCTTGAGTCGAGTCGAAAGCAGTGATGCTGTGTCTAGTTCTGAAACATCGATTGGCTCATGTTGTAATTAAACTTTAATGAACTTGTAGTATGTCTCTTTGGTTTCGAGAGTCGTTCAACTTAGATGTAACCGATGCTATTAATGTCTTGCTTTTCTCTTCCGATCGTTCTGTTGCATACTTATATATTGCTTATGTATTGTCTGTGAATTGGTACTAACGTTTCGTTTGGCTAGTGCATAGCGATGCCGTCGTATGTCGTGTACAAGGGTAAGGTTCCCGGAGTCTACGACGACTGGGAGGAGTGTCGGAGACAGGTTCACCGATTCAGCGGTAACAGTTACAAAGGGTACACCACTAGGGCCGAGGCCGAATCTAGATACGCCCGCTATCTAGCGGGAGAGGGGAGGGAGCGTTGGAGGAACCGGATGAAGACGAGTTTCATCGTGATGATGCTCATCGTGATGACCGCAACTCTCTTCTATGTGATGGTAGTTTAGATGATCGATATCGACTTGTAATGTGAAGACAAACTCGCTACTC
>NW_025234661.1:0-6877 GCF_018294505.1 Triticum aestivum | reverse complement strand
GTGGTCGCCAAGGTGCAGTACTACCTGCGCCTCTTTGGCTCCTCTGGCCAGTCCCTCCGGGCGGTAAAGGTCAACTCGTACCTTCTCTCGTCCAAGGTTTTGGTTACCGAATGAGGCAATTTTACCGAGGAGGGCGGATAAATGTGGTTACCACGGTTACTGAGAAATACTGAGAATATTTCGAGCGAATTTTATAGTTGAATTTTGAATTTAAATAAGTGAATGAACGAATATTCGAACAAGAGACCTCTCAAAATTGGAACTAGGTTGATACCAACATGCCAGAACCAACTCTCATGGCATTAATTAGATCCTACGTACTTTACTGTAAATTGAGTGTTTAAATTCAAAAATTTCAAAAAACTGGTATTTTTTGCTCGGTATGGCGATTTACCGAGGGGTATGAAAATACGCGGTAACCATGGGAAATCTTGAAATTTCGACCGGTAATCAAAACCTTGCTCTCGTCCAACCTCGAGAGTCAGGCTGGACGGCGCGAGCGGGCTTTTTGGCCCGCTCGTGGCCCGTTCAGGACCGGACCGATCGGTCCTGGCTCGCTGCAAAAATTGGCCAGTCCGGTTACCAAATTTCGGCCTGAAGTTTTCTCGGTCCGGTCCGGTATTTGACCGGTCCGACCGAGCGGACCAAAGCTGCAGGCCGTTTCTCGTCGGCGCGGCCACCGGGGACATCCTGCTCTGGCCGTGAGATCCGCGCAGCCACTACGGAAGAGCACACCCTGCCGACCTTCTCCCGCTCCTTAGGTAGAAGAGAACAGAGAATAGACTTGATTTTTTTTCCTTTTCTTCAGTCAAATACAGAAGAAGACTCAGGTCACGCCCGTTATTAGCTGATGAGTCACACATGGACAGGCAGTTTCCCCAGGGGTAAGAGATAGAAGAGGAATCAGATCACGCGCTGCCATTTTATTCCTTTTAACCAGTCAACAAAAAATTGGAAGGACAAGATCAACGAGATTTGATCCGGTAATTAAGGCGCCTTCACTTCACGCTCCCGTTCCTTTTGTTGGCGACTAAAGAAATGTGTTCGTTCCAGTAATCATGTGCCACCATGCTACCGTTTCCTTTTATTCAGTCGAACATGGAGAAGAAAGAAAGAGAGAAACATGGTTCGATCCGATAATCACGGCGTGGTCACACGATCAACTTGACGTTAGATTTCATCCCCTAATCATGGCAAGCCCCGCACACAGAAAATTGTGGGCTCATGCACGCCATAAATTACTTGCATGCAACAACAAAAATGCTAAGTAATAAACATGCGCAGGATAATCGCTAACGATTGCGCCCCTGCCGGCTCGACCCAGCACACTTCCTACGGCATGTCGCCCACGATGCCGCCGGCGCACACACACACGTTGTCCACTCGCCATAGCACCCGCGCACGTCGCCCACCACGTCGCTATACCTGCGCATGTCGCCGCCGGTGGTGCTTGGCCGGTCCGCTCGGTCCGGCCCGGGCTTCAACGCCGCCGGTCCGGTCCCTGAAAACAGGCCCGCATGGCTGGTCGGTCCGGTCCGGTCTGGCCTGCCGGCGGCCGGTCCAAACGTCGGCTCAGTCAGGGACCGGACCGGCCCGGACCGTGTCCACCCTGACTCGAGAGGGTGGTCAAGCCTAATGTCGCGTTCCTGCGGGAGTGCGGGATAGGTGCTGGCGACATTGTCTCGGTGCTCGTCCGTGTGAAGAGGATTCTGACCACCCGTCCGGAGCGCATCCGGGCAATGGCGGCGTGTGCCGAACGTATAGGTGTGCCCTAGGACTGTGGGATGTTCAGGCAAGCACTGCGGTCTGTCCTAAACCTCGGTGAGGAGGAGATCACCGCCAAAGTTGAGTACTTGAAGAACACCTTCAGCTCCACAGATGACGAGGTGGGCATTGCTGGGTCGACGGCTCCAATGGTGCTGCAGTCGTCTAAGGACTTTCTGCGGACTAGGTCTGAGTTCCTCATCTCTGAGGTGGGTTTAGAACCGGCATACATTGCTCACTGGTCGATCGACAATGCTCACTTACAGCCTTAAGGGCCGGCTCAGACCACGGTACAACGTTCTAAAGTTTCTTAAGGAAAATGGACTGCTCGAGGACAAGCGCAGCTACTATTCAGCAGTCTTGATGACTGAGAAGGTTCTCATGGAAAAGTTCATATGCCTTCACAACGAAGCTGCCCCACACCTTGCTGAAGACTATGCTGCCCCTTGCAAAGGGGAAATGCCGACTAATTTGATATCTACATCACCCAAGAAGGGGCTATGAGAATTGGTAACTTGTGTGTGGTGCAACAAAGTTTTCACTCTAGCTGGTAATTCCTGTTTCCGTGCCTAACTGGATGTTGGTGTGCCTCCTGTTGACTGTTATATGCTTGTTACATGCTGGTTTGGTCATTTTTAATGTGATGAAACTGATAATTTGATTCCTAAATCATGATATGTTTGTGCAATAACAAACCGTGGCTTGGTTACAAATTTTTTCATCCTCATGACATGTTATTTAATACACATATTGGAACTAAGAAAGTGCGCTCAGGCCATTCCAAATGCATTTAAATATCTAGTTTCAGTTTTTTTAGGGAATTTCTAGTTTCAGTTAGTTGCTGCTGCATTGCAAGAATTTTGGTATTTTAACTAGCACATCATAAAGTTATTATTTTCTAGCTGTCCCTGGAATTGGTAAAAGTGGTATAGTGTTCCTCATTGAGATTAGGAAATGAATTGAGTACAATATAATGCAATTCAGAGCAGAGTTATGCTCATCAATCATCATACAGCAAAAGGTTCATATTTTTAGTTCACAATCTGCCAACTTGTGACCATCTCAGATTGGATTTCGTGGGTATGGCAGCACGACAACCAGGAAAGCTAGAACATCCTGGATTTGAGTGACTATAGTTACATTGCTAAGTTGCAGTGAAATGTTTTCCACCGTGTCCACAAATTAGTTAAAGTTTCTCCAACAATGTATTTCACAGTTATGTCTAGTGCAAATTCAGCACCTCCAGTGGGAAGTATTGAGAGCATTTACATTCATGGATACGCATCAATATTTTTTCTGCGTGGACCTCCCAATCTCTGTGGCAAGAACTAAATATTTTAACTGTACATATTATAGCTGAATTGGTGTATTGATTGTCGACACTTAAACACGTGGTTTTAAATCTTATCCATTCTGGCACACACCTGTGATATGATAATTCAGATAAACCTAGGAGACCTTTGCACATCTACAACTTCTGCCTCCACTTGTCTCATCATAGTATTAGTTCTTTACCGAGCATCAACATTATGGAGGGAGGTCTGTACATCAACTGCAATTGTTTTGATGTCCGTAGCACCTACAAGCAGTTTTAAGGGGCATACAAGAGATGGCCTGGTTATTACCCATCTTTGTAGATTGCCATTGGAAAGAGGGGAAAAAAGAGGTTTGTATGATATGATATATTTGTTCCTTGTTCATTCTTTTTGTCATCAGGTACTTTACAGAGCGTTTGATACAGGTTGTAGTTGCTCATTCATTCCACTTATCCACTGAACTAAACATTGATCCATACTCTGAAATTGCTAGGTTATGTTTCATTGGTGCATACCACTTGGAAATGTCCTCAAGATTTGCCAGCCCTGAAGCCATTTAGCTCTGTTATGACTTATTACCTGCATTTTTTTTCTAGCTTAGTGCAAGTTTACTTGAAAAAATTCTGATACTATGGAAGACGCCATATATACATGCTGTGCTGTGCAGTCTTTGTGATGAATGAAACATGAAGAGGACAGCCCCAATGTTGTTATGATAGGTAAGAGGGAACTTGATCTGCAGCCATCATTTGCCATCTGCACTTTTTGTTTTGGAAAAGTTTGCAGCTCTTGATGGCTTCTGGTGTTAGAAAAGTCTCTAATTTAATAAAGACGGTGCTGCAAGAATGAATCATACTATTGCAAGAGGTGCACTTATGAGCTGCTTGCTGCATGGAAATGATTGATTTACTGTACTTTGATTTCTCTCGGTTGTTTGTTTGAACTGGAAACTGATTACTCTCGATTATTACCTCTCCTTTCACTTCCAGAAACTTTTAGTTGCTCCATTATTACTTCTGTTGGAGTAGATATTGTATGAATAGTGGAAAGCATCCTGATCACAACGTAATTCTGAAGCTAATTATGTTTGCTGGCTGTTTAATATGGATAATAGCATCCATATTTCTGTATGCGTCTTTCTAAAATTTTATCCTTTGATGAAGTAAATTTTCATCTATTTCAGTTGACGGCTTACCTGTAGCATTGTTTTCTGCCTTCCAGATGTTGGAGGAGATGAACCATGGCAGGCTGGGGCTTTGATATGCTATATACTACACGTCATTCTGAAGGAGAATCGATTTCAGGGCAGAGGCTGATTGCAAACTATCTGGGGTCAGACTCAATGACCCTAGCCGATGATGCCATGAAGCTGATTTCAACCTACCTGGGGTCAGACCCTACGAACCTAGCCAATCATTGCCCTGAAACAGCTTCAGTAATATGTATTCATGACCTGACGCAGGAAGGAAGAGGCTCCTACTTTTCTCTTTTTGCATTTCGCAGGTTATGCAATCCTTCTGTATTTGTCCTAAAGACCGTGGGCAGAACGATGGCGCACACGTTGCCGTCGCATGTCTGCTGAATTGATCAGCTCAGCCGAGGCAACCTGGCTTGTGTAACTTCAGCTCATTATTCTCTGGTCCACGGTTCTTCAAATGACAGTTGTTTAGAAGGGAGTGATTTGATTAACAAGCGGATTTTGAGCTGGGATGATAGTTTTGACCACGTATGGCGATGGTCTTTATTTTAGGGCAAGCATTTTGTTCTGGAGCAGAATATTGCATGGCTGAATAATCTGGGGCCTTCATTTTTTAAATACTAGCACAAATGCATGGTGTATGCGTTGCTACGAAGCCAGAAAAAGGCGAGGAGTTTGGCCAACACCGATGACTTCACATTCCTTAAGATACATTTCTCTGACCATGCATAAAGTGAAATCAGGGTCTTATTTCATTCTTATTACTACACCGCATGTTTTTTTTATCAACAGTCTGAATATGCAAGAGTTTGAGTTTGAGTTTGAGTCTATATTCTTACTCCCTCCGTTCCGATTTACTTGTCTTGGATTTGTCTAGATACGGATGTATCTAGACTCATTTTAGTGCTTGATACCTCCATATCTAGACAAATCTAAGACAAGTAATTCGGAACGAAGGAAGTATTTGTTATCTGTCTTTTACAAGAATTTAACCTTTGGTTGATTCTTCAAGAGACCTTTCGTGAACTTTTTGAAATGACAGATCAGTATCAGCTCTTGTGGTTTGAACTGCTGGCCACTCCCTCCGTTTCTAAATATTTGTCTTTCTATAGATTTCAACAAATGACTACATACAGAGCAAAATGAGTGAATCTACACTCTAAAATATGTCTATATACATCCGTATGTGGTAGTCCATTTGAAATCTCTAAAAAAGACAAATATTTAGGAACTGAGGGAGTAGATTATAATTACTCAACTTGTCAATTGTTTCCTTCTATAGTTTTTTTCATTGCAACAAATTGCAAGTGGTTGATGTGACACCTACTATGCACCGATCTTTAACTAATCTTATGTAATGGTTATGAAGTTCGGAAGATGCTAAATCGCTAACCCAGTTCAGTTCACCTGACTTGGGTGTAATTAGTTAAGCCATATGCATGCATATCCTGGATTAATCATCCTTTGGTTTTCACCTGAAACTGAAGGTGCAAAACAGTTGGAACAATGCATGCATATTCAGACTTTTGATAGTAGAAAACATACCATGTAAGTAAAACGAAATAAGACCCTGATTTCAGTTTTCGCATAGACAGAGGAAGGTACTCATCTTAAGAAATGTGAAGTCATCGGTGGTGGCCGTCTTCTAAAGAAAAATAAAATAAATTAACAGTAAACTAACAATTTTGATAAAGCTCATGAACTAGGTGGTGATTGGAATGGTACCGTCTATAGAGGGATTTTGTTGGACCTCCCTGTTGCAGCCATCAAGAAACTAAAGGTGGTTGATCCAATCATAAATCAACCGTAGGAATTTAGTAAAACAGTTTAGTACTTTGGTTATTGCCTTGAAGCAGGGGTCCCATTATTTGTCTATGAGTTCATATACAATAGAACTCTTTATGATCATCTTCGTGTCCAAGGATCAAGATCATTGTCATAATATGATTGGCGATAAATAGCAACTGAATTGCCAAATGACTAGCATATCTTCTTTTTTTTTGCAAAACAAGAGCTTTCATTCATTAAACAATGGGATTACAATCATTTTGCAGGCAAACAACTAAAAAACTTCGTACATAATTTAACCAAAGACATCTTCTCCTAGTTGATGTCGCTAGCTTAACACACAAATGTGCCCCTTCGTTAGCCTCACGACCAACAAAATTTAATTGGAATGACTGCAAAATCCCGCTGAGCTCTTCTATTTCCTGGAGTATCGGAGCTATCACAGAACGAATTTGGTTTCTGTCCCTCCATAGCTTGACAATCTCCTGGGCATCAGACTCGACAATAACCTTTGATAGACCAATATCACAGGCGAGTCTAACACCATCACATACGGCAAGGGCCTCAATAATTAAAGCATTGGCCGTCTGACCATACCAGATGGCTTGGCCCCTTAGTAAGGCACCACTCTGATCACGTACAATCACTCCTGTAGCTCCCTCATTGTTGTTTGGCAAGAAACTAGCATCCACATTCAGTGTAATTATGCGAGAAGCTGGAGGTTTCCACCTTGGCCGCTCCTTATGGTGTTGCTTCCCTGAAGCCTGTCCTATTAGTGTATGATCGTAGGCAATATCAGCAGTCCACTTCA
>NW_025234660.1:0-6877 GCF_018294505.1 Triticum aestivum | reverse complement strand
TTTTATTTGTAGAGTTGTGTTGTGATATCTTCCCGTGAGTCCCTGATCTTGATCGTACACATTTGCGTGCATGATTAGTGTACGATTGAATCGGGGGCGTCACAAGTTGGTATCAGAGCCGACTGCCTGTAGGAATCCCCCTTCCAACTCCTTGGCCGAAGTCGAGTCTAGACATTGAAAAACTTTTACTAACATGGCTGTGTGGCCCATGGGCCCACGTCGCCATCGGGTGGTAGTAGGATCTTTTACTCCTCGACCTATACTCTGGGGCTCTGACATCTCTTCTATTCGGGTTAAATGAATTTTACTAAATCTAACATTAGGATCTCGTTATCATTTTCACCCGGAGAGCCCCTTATTACTGATGATCGTCCGAGAACTTGTGTTCATCGCGTTTGCAATTCACCTTCCACCGCAAACCCTTATGGATAACTACTTGCATTTGTTATTTTTACATTCATCCCCAGTGGTCTTGTTATTACAAGATACCCTGAAAAACTCGTCGTTGTTTCGATAATCCCTTGAGCTTACTGCCTTGCTGTTCTTTGTCACTTGAATACCCTACGATTTATTCTCGCACTTATCGAGTATCCGCTCATCCCCCAGTTGTTCATGTGTTACACAAAAGTCTTCGAAATACCACCCGATATTCCGAAAATCCTCAGCAACCTATTGCTCTGGAATTTCTTGTTTGCTTTCATTATGATTAATCCCATAAGTATAGAAATCTTATTGACATTCCTTGTCATTATCATTTTGAGTCTGTTGACTCAATATGCTGCGAATACACGCAATCATCATTGATCCTTATAAATTACCTTTCCGGCTGAGCTTCCATTCTTTTAACTGGAATTGGTTCTCGACCAATCCAATTGTCGTTGATTGTACCCTAAGGCTATTCAACTTATCCATCCCTAATCAGAGCATTGCTTCTGATCCCTTGATTTGGAAATCATAATTCCTTTGCTTTTGACAATTGAGTTAGTCAGTTGTTTCTATAATCTGATCTCCTTGCATTCTTCTTCCTCTAGTTGAGTACTGATACTCGTATCAGATCCTTTGTGGACCATCAAGTCCTTTGTTGGATTGTTATCCGACAGTGTCCTTCACATTTGATCACTTTATGAGTTCTTCCCCTGATACATAATGCCTTTGTTAAGTTGTATCCTCTGCTTGGCCAACCATGCTCTGCTTTCGGGCTTGTGTTATTTACTCTTGAAACTTGTGGTATATGTTTCTAAGCCCCTATGGGTTGAACATATGCCTTCTCTAAACCGTGTGAACCCGAAAGTTTTCTCAAGTCATACTCTTCTGGTGCTTCACCAGATAAAATTTCAACACTGCAACTTCATCGAACGTGAGAAGTGAATGAAAGGTTATGCATTGGAGAAGTGGGAGTCGACCTTGAACTTTGTGTTCATGCCCATGGACGCGATGTATATCCTATCATGGAAGCTTCTTGTAACAATAACTATTTCCTTGATAACTAACATATGGTATCTGTGAATTGATCCCTTGCAACCGTGGTTCCGACCATGATTGTTCTTCTTTGATCTCATTTCTCGGACAAGTTAAAACAATTGTCTTCTATGGATCAATACACCAGTCCAACCTTTACTTTGATCTTGTGTTGAGTATTACCCCCCTGGTATCTCGAGATTATCATGGTACTGCATAACTTCTTATGAGTTCTTCATCAAGTGCTACCTTACCACTGATTCCAATTTTTCACGGGCTCTGAGTTATTAAACACTCAAAGACACCGATAACTGAACCGAGTCCGCTCTACGGTTCAACAACTCTTCAGTAAGCTTCTATAAGTATGAGTTTGTACCCGATCACGCCATTCCTAGCCTGTTTGGCTACATCATTGTCGTGATGATTCTAACTGTGCTACCTGGTCCTTATTCTCGGAGCACCAATTTGCGACGATAGCTAAGCTTACGTCGATTTTCCTCGTCATACCCTTTCACCTTAAACAACAAGCTTGAGTTCGAGTTTGTGTCGTAACTGTGGTTCCAATAATCTCTTGCTTCATCATTCCTTCGGCTTGATGTCGTCGCTGATTGATTACATCTGCATGAAATCTCTCGACAATTGTGTCGTGATCATCATCAACCTTATGAGCTCTTCCAGGAATTCAATTGAATTCATGATGGGTAATACCATCCTTGCCCCTTGATGATTCCTGTTCTCATCGACCACTTTATTGCCTTCCGTTCAACACAACTTGTTCGTGTTTTGTGTAAACCTTGAGATCCCTGCTACCCAGCAGTTGATCTTCCTTACCTCGGAAGTATTACCATCTCTTTTTGTCAAGAATGTGGTGAGAATTTCACCACCTCTTAAGAATTCTTGATATCATAATACTTCTTGCCATCTTCGTTCATTCCTTGGCCCCCGTATTGTTTTCAACCGGAATACCGACAATTGAGCTATGACGTGTGAATTCAAAACTTCTAGCAAGCCTCTTGCTTTGAAGTGAAATTCTTAGACTATTGATTATTGAATCACCATTCCGACGTTGGTCGTGCAACCCAGCCCATATTTCGGGTGCACCTTTCAACCAATGTTTAATTGTGTATGTTTTCCTCGAGCATACATCATTATACCATTTGAGCTGACAAATGTCATCTTCTTGTTCACATTATCGTGGAAATCCATCCGTTTGGAATTCTCGATGAATTGTCGCTGAGCCCATCAGCCACCTTCTCATCCCCTCCTTAGTTTAATGATGAACTATTGCTTCAGAAACCCGCTCCCATAGTTCATTTCTCGAGAATCTTGCAATGTCATTTCGTCGATTTGTGTTGCACCTTTTCCTCTCGGACCCCCTGAGTCTGAGGTATCATGACACCAATTGGATATGAATCTTGGTCAGATATGATGGTTGGGACAACTTTCCGAGAGTTATGATGTTGATCCTTTGGTGACCCGGTAACCTGATGTCATGCCTAGCACCCCCCCCCGGCTGGAGGACCTATCCTTATAGATTCCTTTTCAGCAAGGTTATCCGTTCATCCATGAGGAAATTGTAAGACTTATTCTACAAGTTATTCCTGATGGATCCTTCGTGTTTCCAAAGTCTGATCTTCACATGAAGACCATGTCAATGCTATCTCGAAGCATGTCTGCGATACTCTGATTTTCAACAAGAACATCCGAAGCCCAATGCTAAATGTTTCTTGCTCAATTATCCGAACACCGTTGTATGGGTAATGTCATGAAATTTCTCTCCCCTTACCTAAAGGGTTTTCTACATTATATCCTGTCATGGATATCATGCTCTGCTTATCCTTGGGAAGGATATACCCCCGAAATATGTGTTTAAACACATTTTTCCTTTCCATTGTTCTGTTTAACCTAATGATCACATTTTCCTTTCCATGGGTCTGTTTGACCCTTCTTGTGACCTATATAATCTAAGCAGTGATAATCCCCTGCTTAGGTAAGCACCTCGTTGTACCACTCTGTAAGTAAGACCCTATTACTATTGTTGATGACATTCCGGTAACCACCGATGGACGAGAACCTTGCCTATTGGTCCGCCTCGTTCAACGAGCAGGAAAATGGTTCTCTTCGTCCCTCGCCCTTGGTACCTATGTTGTTGCCGACATGACCCTCAGACTCTCCTCTGACATGCCTAGCTTACATGATCGTGCAAGATGTCATCAACCTTTCTACTTTTAACCACATGGTGGGCCCATAACCCACAGTTCCACAGGATCGGAACCAGACTCTCCTGTACACCCCCTGTTCCCAAAGTTATTCCTCCCGCGTGGACTCGTATGTAATTCACGGGCCACCGTCATAGTGATCTATTCTGGTATCAGACGCGATACTTACTCTCGCTACTCTGAACCCCTTTCTCACCCGCTTGGAGCCTATTATGGTACCTTCGTACCTTACTCTCGAGGTATTTCATATGTTCAACTCGAGAGATAATCTTATACTAATTCATGGGTTAGCCCCAGATTGTTTCCCTTAAAAGCTTTATGTCGTAGTGAGCTGGCCCTTATCTTTCGTAAGTACGATGGAGTTCCCGAAGAAATGATGACCAGTTTATCATGATGCATCGGAATAAAGGATTGAAGACATCAACGAAAGGGATTAACTTCTTCGAGAAGATCCGTTAGATTATCGTAACCAGACCTTTCCCCCTTGCTCCCCTCTTAAATCTCGGGACGAGATTTCTTGTAGTGGAGGAGAATTGTGACGCCCGGGTAATTAAGCTACAGTAATCCCCACTAATGATGCCACGTCACCTTTGTCACTGTAGTTAATCTCGGGTTAGTTCAAAAACCGGTTCGAATTTCAAATTCAAAATCAAGTCAAGAATAAACGCTTTCAAAATAAAAACAAAAATGTTCGGTGGACGCCAAATATTGCAAAGGTAATTATGGTGCAACAAACCCCTTTTTATAAAAAGCCTAAATACTTTTAGATGAATTTAAACAGAAAAGAAATAATAAAAGAAAATAAAAAAAGGAAAAACAAAATAGAAAAGCTAAAACCTAAGACTATAAAAAAAAGAGAAACCCCCCTGGGCCGTGGCCCAACTGGGCCAACCCCCAGGCCCAGCCGGCCGGCCCGCTACCTCCCCTCCATAACCCCCCACCAGGGAGGAAACCCTAGCCCAAACACCCACACCCCTCGAAAATATCTCACTCCTCCCCTCTCTCCCCCGATTGGATCGGGATCGAGAGGAGGAGGACCCCAACGCAGCCCCGTCGTCCTCGTCTCCTCCTCGCCTCGACACCGCGCGGGACGCCTCCGCCACGGCCACCTCGTCGACGCCCGTGGTCCCCGCCGACATCGCCGTTGCCGCCCGTGGATCTCGCGCCCCGCCGTCGTGCTTCAACGCCGGATCTGCCGCCTCGCGTCCCCATCCTCATCCCCGACCGGCCTCCTCGACCACCCCTCGCCCCTCCACCCCGGCGCCCGACGCCGGCGCCCAGAGCTTCCTGGCCGGACCACGTCAACGGCCTGCTTCCTCTCCGTCACGCAGTCTCCGACCTCTTCCCCGAACACCGTTGCCCCGTTCCCTACTCCCCCTGTGAGCCGCCATCCGTCCTCCTCTCTCCCCCTCTGCCTCGATGTGGCCACCACATCCCGGTGCGCTCGCCGCGCCCGGGCACCTCCAGCCATGCCCAACGCACGCGCCCGGGCACCACGGCCCTTCCCGGTGCGCTCACCGCGTCCTGCCGCTCCACCCACGCGCCCGTCGCCCAAGCACCCGCTTCGGCTGCCGCCATCCGGCGACGGCCCCTGCTACCCCGGCCTGACCTTGCCCCTTCCCCCCGTCGGTGCCGTGCCCGCCGGTGCCCTTCTGGGTGCCGCGGCGCTCGCTCCTGGGCTGCACAGCCCCAGGCCTTGTGCCACTGACCAGGGGGCCCCATGCCCCTGTTAAAAAAAACGAACGAAATTGAAAAATAGAAATAATTATTTAATTAATTAGTAATTTGATTAATTAATTAATTTGCTTAGTTAACTACCTAATTAACTTTGATTAATTAGCCTAATGAACATATTTAGTCTAATTAAACCTGCTTAGTTAAACTAGTCTATGACGATGGGCCCCATTGCCCTGTTTGACCAGTCAACGTTGACCCAGTCAACAGCTGACTAGACTGTTGACTTTGACTCTGACCCCACCTGTCATACACTATGGCTGGCACTGCACTTTGTGACAATAGTTTTACTGATTAAATTTTGGAGTTAAATAAATCAATATAATCATATAAAACTTTGGAAATTCATATAAAATAATCCGTAACTCGGATGAAAATACTTTCTACATGAAAGTTGCTCAGAACGACGAGACGATTCCGGATACGCAGTCCGTTCGTCCGCCGCACACCCCTAACCTATCGAACCCGCAACTTTCCCCCTCCGGCTCCTTTGCCCGAAAACACGGAACACCGGGAATACTTTCCCGGATATCTTCCCCCTTCGTCGGTATCACCTACTACCGCGTTAGGGCACACCGAACACCGCGTATTGCCTTGTTATATTTTGTGATGCTTTGTTTGCTCTGTATTCATTATTTCTTCCCCCCTCTTCTCTCCGGTAGACTACGAGACCGACGCTGCTGCTGCCCAGTTCGACTATGGAGTTGACGACCCCTCTCTCTTGCCAGAGCAACCAGGCAAGCCCCCCCCCTTGATCACCAGATATCGCCTATTCTCCTCTATACTGCTTGCATTAGAGTAGTGTAGCATGTTACTGCTTTCCGTTGATCCTATTCTGATGCATAGCCTGACATTGTTGCTACACCTGTTGATACCTTACCTGCAATCCTAAATGCTTAGTATAGGATGCTAGTTTATCATCATTGGCCCTACATTCTTGTCAGTCTGCCTTGCTATACTATTGGGCCGTGATCACTCGGGAGGTGATCACGGGTATATACTTTACATACATACATACTATACAGATGGTGACTAAAGTCGGGTCAGCTCATTGAGTACCCGCAAGTGATTCTGACGAGGGGGCTGTAAGGACAGGTGGCTCCATCCCGGTAGAGGTGGGCCTGGGTTCCCGACGGCCCTCGACTGTTACTTTGTGGCGGAGCGACAGGGCAGGTTGAGACCACCTAGGAGACAGGTGGGCCTGGCCCTGTTCGGCGTTCGCGGATACTTAACACGCTTAACGAGATCTTGGTATTTGATCTGAGTCGGCTACGAGCCTATACGCACTAACCATCTACGTGGGAGTAGTTATGGGTATCCCGACGTCGTGGTATCAGCCGAAGCACTTCAGACGTCAGCGACGGAGCGGCGCGCGCCGGATTGGAACGTAAGCCTGCTCTTGTATTAAGGGGGCTAGTTCCGCTTTCGGCCGCGTACGCAACGTGCAGGTGTGCTATGGGCGATGG
>NW_025234659.1:0-6877 GCF_018294505.1 Triticum aestivum | reverse complement strand
TAGGTAGATGACTAGGATCTCTCTAGAAGTGCCAACTAGAAAACAAACCGACATTATGAGAGAAAAGGTCTACTTATTAGTTTCAACTATAAAAAATATGACTAATAAGGCAGATTCCTTCAAATATTCCAAATACTCTGTTGATGATTTTTTTATTAATCCAACAGTCCCAACATCAATCACTATGGATCGGTAGGTTTCTAACTTGAGGGTCATTGTGATCCATTTTTGGTTTTGGTCCTTGTGATGCCATGCCTCGATAGGTCTCCAAATATGAAATTCGCTGCAGTCACAAAGAGGTTATTCACTAGATTTAGTGAAAGATGGTGAGCAAGTGTCATCCCAACTGAATAAATTCTGTAGTCATTACATGAATCTGCAACCAAAAGACATGTCACACCTCTTCTGAAGCATGCATGATAAAACAAAATTTCATAGAATTTCTTCTTTCAAAAGTTAATTGTTTGTCATGTAGTTCCTCTAGTCGTTTGTTTGTTTGTGTGTCATATCAAACAGTCCATCTCTTATATATGTGAAAACTTTCTATTAGTAATAATACTAAAAAAATGGATCTCTTCCAGTGGTAACTATACTAAAAAATTGCGTTTATGTACCCAGTGAAAATATTTAGTGCAAGTAGTACATATCAGCCTTCGTATAACAATCGAAGTATTGGCACCATGGTCGCAAGGTAATAAGCAATTTATATCTAAGGCTATGCGGATGGATACCTTGGATCTCAGCCGATGGAAAACTTACTACATACTGCAAACTCTGCGCTTCGGGCACAAAAAACTGTGTCCACAACAGTTAAGGATACGTGTATCACGTAACCACAAATACACGTTCTAAATAGTAGTTTTCCGTCATATGGTGTTCTAAGTTTTAGTTTTAAGTTTCAAAATATGTTCACAAATATTTTTAATGATTTATAGTATGTCAGCTACCCCCATGCAGATGCACGGGATGATAACTAGTGCCATACTAAGACTAAATAGCACCACAGTACCGGCCATGGATGGATGTAGTGAACTATGCATTTATTTTAGGCTGATGTGATTACTACCTCCTACAGTTGTATGTTGATGGGGTAAACACGCCACAAGATATTTTGGTATAGATAATAGAGTATTGAGCGCATGCCTTTTACACATGTAATTTCAAGTAAATAAAATATAATACACAGTTGTAGGTTCAACCAAAATTAGAAATCTCTCCGCGTAATAATAGTACAAAGCCCTTGATTATAGTATAATAGTACATCTCTCTTCGGGGCACATATGAATCTTAAAATAAACATAAATTTACTTGTCTAAAAGCTAGATAGAAAGGTGACACAATGGATATATTTCTCAAAGAATCAACCTTCTAGCATGCTTGCCATGGTAAACTACATGTAAAAGATGATTTAACTTGACTAGAGTCCATCACAGATTTGATGTCATTAGCGATATTCTTGGCGTCTGTTGCAATACCAGCTAATCCTCTCCTCGCCAACCCAGCACAGTAGAGCCCATTTTCACCTTTCCAATGATTCGGATATTTTTGGATGGGCAGTCCGTTGCCATTTAACATGCTCTCACCATCCTGGATTAAAAACACATAGACCTTGTTAGCAGATTTAATAATGGTTACACCAAGAAAACAAACTCAGACATGTTCAAACACAAGCTATATTACCTTGAGCCACATATTTGCCGTGCTTTTGTATCCAGTTGCAAACACAATTGCATCAAATGACATTCTTTTACTGCATTGAAATTTAACTATGTTGCCCTTGATCTTACTAATGCTCCCTTGAACCTTTAGGAGATAAAAATACATTGATAACTTGGCATATCAAATCAACATATGTTATAAATTTATGTCATGTCAATGACATACTTACTTTGATGATGCCTTTTTTGATCAATCCAACAGTCCCAACATCAATTACTGCAGATCGGCCTGTTTCTGATTTGAGGGTCATTGGACCCATTTTTGGCCTTGTGATGCCATGCTGTGACAGGTCTCCAAATATTAAATACGCTGCCATCACAAGGAGTTTATCCACTAGATTCAATGGAAGACGGTGAGCAAGTGTCATCCCCAAACGAATTAATTCCTTTGTCATTACATGAATCTGCAACAATAAAACACGTCACACCTCTTTTGAAGTATGCATGATAAATAAATTTTCATAGAATTTCTTCTTTCAAGAAATGAATTTTTGTCATGTGGTTCCTCTAGTCTTTCAGTTGTTTGTGTGTGATATAAAATAGTCCATCTCTTTTTCTATGTGAAATACTTCCTATTAGTAAAACACTGAAAATTGCATCTCTTCTATTAGTAACTATACTAAGAATTTGCGTTCATGCACCCAGTGAAAATATATAGTGCACGTACGTACCGGGCTTCGTATAACAATCGATGTGTTGGCACCATGGGTCGCAAGGTCATAAGCAATTTCCATCCCGGAGTTGCCAGATCCAACGACCAATACATTCTTGCCAGAGTAGCTCTTGCCTGACTTGTAGCTTGAGGAGTGGATAACATCACCTGGAAAGTTTTCCAGTCCAGGGAACATTGGAATATTCTCTGCATTATTCTCACCACTTACCACAACAAGAAACTTCGCCATGAACTTGACTGTGGTGCACTTTGACATGTCCTTTGCCATAATGGACCAACATTTTTCATCATTGTCATATGTGGATGACTCCACGCTGGTGAGATACTTTGGTTGAATGTTGAAACGCTCAACATAGTGATCCAAGTACTTCACAAACAAGGTTTTTGGTATGTATGTTGGTGCATCTACAGGGTATGACATGTGTGGCAACTCACAGAACTCCTTTGCAAGATGCAGCTTTAGACGATCATACGCGCGGTTGCGCCAGAGTGACGCGCTACAGCTCTCGCGCTCGACGATGGCATAAGGAATTGAGAATTGGCTAAGGCATGCTGCCGTTGCGAGGCCTGCTGGCCCAGCACCAACAATCAACACTATAACACCCTCCATTTCAAAGAGAAGACTTGACAAAGTTGTTGGATAAGTTCGGTGGTAGTCCAATGTTTGTGTGTTTGCTCGATGAACTTTGGAGGACATGCTCGTGTATGGGGGCATATATATACTGGCATCCTTCATGGGCCAATCAGTTTTATGGATTGAGGGATGAAAAAGGTAAATATTTATTGAGGCCTAATCCTAGTGTGTAGGAGTATTTCCATCTAAAAATGGAGCCGTTGTTGGTTGTGAAAGCGTGTACTGATACAAAATAGGTAGGAAACACACCGTTGATCGATTGTTGGTATTGGAAACTTATCGACCATCTTTTTTATGTGTAGATTAAAGATTCTTCATGTTTCTTTCCTTCCGCATAGTCACCAATGACAATTACTACTCTAATAATATTCAAGTGTTTCTTCCTCTTTGTATATGATATAGGATATGATAAGGATAAGTTTGATTTCCAAACACACATTTATAGGCAAAGTCCTATTTCATTTTCTCTAGTTAATATAATGTGGATGACAAAAGGAAACAATCATCTCAGAAGGATTTGTTACCAACCATGTTAACCGGTTTTGTCGGCTAGTTTTGCCTCCGGTTCAGTTGTAAGACAGCCAGTTTTGGTTTTGCCTCCGGTTGAGTTGACGACCATTGCCATACCTTTGGTGTCAACACAACGAGCCGTTCGATGTTGTGAACAAAAAAGTGGAACTTTAGTTCAAATATTTGAAACCAGTTTTTTAAATATAAATTTGTTTCTATACTGAACACTCGTTTAATGTGAGGCCATATTTCGACTTTGGTATATTCATATTGTCCTATGCCTGAACATAATTGAACGCTCATTGTATTTTTAACTCTACACACCAGAGTGTGGATATATTTTGTTAAAAAGATTATAAACAAATTTACTGAAAATCAAAATTGTCAATCTTGTTTGGATGCGGTTTTGCAAACATGTCTGGTTCCAAACTGACTGACACAGATTAATCACAATTGTACGCAACTTCCATGCAAAACTGAACTGGAGAAGTGGATCACGTACAGTTCATCAGATTTTGATTTGCCTAACAGAATAATCCACTACCTTCTGTGGCTTACATTTAGCATGGCGCAAACCACAGACTGAACCTATCAAACATATGATTACATTCGATTTACAACCGTCGAGTCCAAATGATTTCAACATCTGCCAGACTACCACTCTGCCTCCTGCAGTTGGATCTTCTAAAGACTTGTCTGCTGGGTAGGTATATTCAGGCCTTCCTCACATGAAGGAGCATGTGGTACAGACAAGTAGCACCTTCTCTTCTTTCCAGATGGTCACTTCCCTTGGATCATTTTTGCTTGCGGAGGAACTCCCGCATTTCTCTGTGGAACTCCCCACTCACTATCAACCGCATCTTCTTCGCGTCCTCCCACAACAAGAACCAGTTATCCCTTGCGTGGTCACAACATTGGTCAAACATGTCCTACGCAAATAAGCGGCACCCAAATGTAAGTATAGTGGTAATCAGACTACTAGAGTATAGGTTTTCAAATGTGTCCAAGCACCGTCCATCCGCAAGGAGCTGGAAGGGTTTGATGGGTGAAGGGTTTGTTAATCCAACAGCCCCAACTCAATGGTTGTGGGTCGGTTGGTTTCTAACTTGAGGGTCATTCGACCATTTTTGGTTTTGGGCCTTGTGACGCCATATACCTCGATCGATCTCCAAATATGACATTCGCCGCCGTCACAAAGAGGTCACCCACTAGATTTAGTGAAAGAAAGTGAGCAAGTGTCATCCCAACTAAATTAATTCTCTTGTCATCACATGAATATGCAACCAAAAGACATGTCACGCCTCTTTTGAAGCATGCCTGATAGAACAAAATTTCATAGAATTTCTTCTTTCAATTGTTATTTTTTTGTCATGTAGTTCCTCTAGTCTTTTTGTTGTTTGTGCGTGATATAAAACAGTCCATCTCTTATATATGTGAAATACTTTCTATTAGTAACAATACTGAAAAAATGCATCTATTCTAGTGGTGACTATACTAAAAAAATGGTGTTCATGTACCTAATGAAAATATATAGTGCATGTAGTACATATCAGGCTCCGTATAATAATCGAAGTATTGGCACCATGGTCGCAAGGTCATAAGAAATTTATATCCAAGACTAGACGGATGGATACCTTGGATCTCAGCCAATGGAAAACTTACTGCATACTGCAAACCCTGGGCGCCTCGGGCACAACAAACTGTGTCCACAACATATAAGGATACAAGTATCATGTAACCACAAATACACGTTCTAAATAGTAGTTTTCCATCATATGGTGTTCTAACTTTTAGTTTTAAGTTTCTAAATCAGTTCACAGATATTTTTAAAGATTTATTAATACGTCAGCTAGCCCATGTAGTAGCACAGTTTGATAATTTGTGCCATTAGAAGACTGAATAGTACGTGGAGGATCTCCTCCTGCTGCTCCTGCTGCTGCTTGAGGGCCTTGCGGAGGATCTTGGCGCTGATGGAGGAGGGCATGAACTCCTCCTCCTCGGCCTGGTGGCGTTTGGCGGCACCGGAGCGACGGCGCTTCCCGGTGTCGACCACCGCATCGGCGTTGGCGTCGAGCGGCTGCCCTTGGGCTGCTTCTTGGAGGACTTGTGCTTCTTGCCGGTCATGGCCGCTGGCTCGGGCCTCGGTGGTGGTCTGCCGGGTAGGAGGCGGGGCGGCGGGGGACGGAGGTGGGGAGGGAGACGGCAACACTGTGTAGTAAAACCCTAGAGGAGGACGGAGGATGGCGGATTGGCGGGTTTTGTTTCTGTGGACTTGTGGAGGCCTCGCTCGTCATTGCTGGGCCTGCTTGCTTCTTCTCCTCGCTTAAGGGGCCGGCCTATCATGTCATACTCAGGAGACTGGCCGAATAATGCCTCAAATTTTTTTGAATGATTTGAAGATTGCTCGAACAATGCATCAGTTAAATGTGCTATTTTTTAAAAGGGAAAACAGAATACAGAGGTACACTCCGCCAATCCACGAGCGTGTTAAGATCATATTTCAGTTACTGGTTATAGTTGCTTTTAGCTAATTCAAGTTTGGCATCAGCAATCTTTGCCATCCGAGTATATTTTGTCTTGGAAGTCAGTAAATTCCAATGAGTCATCGGTTGATACAAGTGATAGACAAAACTGGGAGAAGCTCATCCACTATATATGCTTTATTCCGTCAGTTCACATTGTAAAAAATGTTACTTAGGATTTCTTATTGTCTTGATTCAAATGATGTTCTATATATCCCATTGTTCTATAAATCCAATGTTGGTGTTTCTCCAAAAAGAAAACAAATGATTGCTTGTTATGCCTTCAAATATAATGAACATTCAGTATATATGCAAGTAGCCACCTTCTTCGTCATGTAAGTGCCTTATTTTTGAAATATATAATTGCGCATTTAAGTCAGATCTATATTATCTAGGTAGATGACTAGGATCTCTCTAGAAGTGCCAACTAGAAAACAAACCGACATTATGAGAGAAAAGGTCTACTTATTAGTTTCAACTATAAAAAATATGACTAATAAGGCAGATTCCTTCAAATATTCCAAATACTCTGTTGATGGTTTTTTATTAATCCAACAGTCCCAACATCAATCACTATGGATCGGTAGGTTTCTAACTTGAGGGTCATTGTGATCCATTTTTGGTTTTGGTCCTTGTGATGCCATGCCTCGATAGGTCTCCAAATATGAAATTCGCTGCAGTCACAAAGAGGTTATTCACTAGATTTAGTGAAAGATGGTGAGCAAGTGTCATCCCAACTGAATAAATTCTGTAGTCATTACATGAATCTGCAACCAAAAGACATGTCACACCTCTTCTGAAGCATGCATGATAAAACAAA
>NW_025234658.1:5911-6878 GCF_018294505.1 Triticum aestivum | reverse complement strand
CCACGGCGGCCGTCGACTCCCGCACCACCTCTCGCCGCGGCGGCCGCCCCGACCACCACCGCGGCCCCGCACGGCGCTCGCCCCACTCCTCCCTGCCGCTCCGGCCGCTGCCGGCCCCGTCCACCGCTCGGTCGCCTCGCCGGCGCCGCTCGCAGCCCGGCCAACCTCACTGTGGCTGCGGCCCCTCCGGCCGTCGTCGTGGCCTCGGCCTCCCCCGCTGCGCCCCATTCGGGCGCTCAACTGCGCCTCTCCCCGTTCGCCCGCCCCGGTTGGGCTGGGTCCCTGACCAGTGGGGTCGGCCCCACTGTTAAAACGAAAAAAAAGGGGGAAACTAAATGTTAAAAATAATAATTAAAATATTAATTAATTAATTAATTAGAGAATTAATTAACTTAATTAAATCAGATTAGATTTAACCTAATCACTAATTAAAGCTAATTAACCACTGTTAATTAAATCTGATTAGGTTAATTAGATAACAGAGAATGACATGCGGGACCCACCTGTCAGGGTTGACTCAGTCAACCCTGTTGACTGCTGACGTCAGCATGACATCATGCTGACGTCATAAATACATTTTTTCGAATTAATTAATTAATTAATTAAATTCCAGAAATTAATAAAATCTTTTAAAAATCATATCTTTTAATCCGTAACTCGGATTAAAATATTTTCAACATGAAAGTTGCTCAGAACGACGAGACGATTCCGGATACGCAGTCCGTTCGTCCACCACACCCCCCTAACCTATCGAACCCGCAACTTTCCCCCTCCGGCTCCTCTGCCCGAAAACACGAAAAACCGGGAAAACTTCCCCGGATGTTTTTCCCCCCTAACCAGTACCCCCTCATACCACGTTAGGGCACGCCTAGCATCGCTTCTTGACATGTCATGCATCGATATGCATCTGTTTGCTTGTATTCATTGTTTCTTCCCCCTCTTCTCTCCGGTAGACTACGAGACCGAC
>NW_025234658.1:0-5505 GCF_018294505.1 Triticum aestivum | reverse complement strand
ACCTTATGACAACTAGAACCGGATACTTAATAAAACACACCCTTCCAAGTTCCACAGACAACCCGGTGATCGCTTTTCCGCAGGGCGACGAGGAGAGGATTGCCGGGTAGGGTTATGCTATGCGATGCTACTTGGAGATGCTGCTTGGATATGCTACTTGAAGATGCTACTTGGAGGACTTCAATCTACTCTCTCCTACATGCTGCAAGACGGAGGCTGCCAGAAGCGTAGTCTTCGACAGGATTAGCTATCCCCCTTTTATTCTGGCATTCTGCAGTTCAGTCCACTGATATGGCCTCCTTACACATATACCCATGCATATGTAGTTTAGTTCCTTGCTTGCGAGTACTTTGGATGAGTACTCACGGTTGCTTTCTCCCCCCCTTTTTCCCCCTTTCCTTTCTTTCTGGTTGTTGCAACCAGATGCTGGAGTCCAGGAGCCAGACGCCACCGTCGACGACGACCCCTACTACACCGGAGGTGCCCCTACTACGTGCAGCTCGTTGACGACGTCCAGGAGTAGTTAGGAGGATCCCAGGCAGGAGGCCTGCTCCTCTTTCGATCTGTATCCCAGTTTGTGCTAGCCATCTTATGGCACCCTGTTTAACTTATGTCTGTGCTCAGATATTGTTGCTTCCGCTGACTCGTCTATGATCGAGCACTTGTATTCGAGCCCTCGAGGCCCCTGGCTTGTATTATGATGCTTGTATGACTTATTTTATTTGTAGAGTTGTGTTGTGATATCTTCCCGTGAGTCCCTGATCTTGATCGTACACATTTGCGTGCATGATTAGTGTACGATTGAATCGGGGGCGTCACAAGTTGGTATCAGAGCCGACTGCCTGTAGGAATCCCCCTTCCACACTCCTTGGCCGAAGTCGAGTCTAGACATTACAAAAACTTTTACTAACTTGGCTGTGTGCCTTACGGGTCCACGTCGCCATTGGGTAGTATTAGGATCTTTTACTCCTCGACCTTTACTCTGGGACTCTGACATCTCTTCTATTCGGGTTAAATGAATTTTACTAAATCTAACATTAGGATCTCGTTATCATTTTCACCCGGAGAGCCCCTTATTATTGATGAACGTCTGCTGCACCAGAAGATTCCGAAGATACTCTACGATGTGCTCTCGAAACTATGTGCCATCGCTTTTGCAATTCACTTCCATCGATAAATCCCTCTGGATAACTATTTACACCTATCGTTCATATTGTCATCCCCAGTTGCTCTTGTTATTACAAGATGTCCTGAAATACTCTTCGATATTCTGAGAATTCTTTACGCTTACTGCCCTGCAGTTCCTTGCTGCATGAATACCCCTACGAATAATTACTCGCGCTTGCCGAGTATCCGCTCATCCCCAGTTGTTCTTGTGTTTCACAAAAGCCTTCAAATTAATATTCGATCTTCCGAAAATCCTCTGGAGCCTTTGGCTCTTGAAATTCTTGCTTGCTTGCATTATGGTTAATCCCATAACTCTTGTAGTCTTATTGACATTCCTTGTCATTATCATTTTTGAGTCTGTTGACTCAATATGTTTGCGAATACACGCAATCATCATTGATCCTTATAAATTAATTTTCCGGCTGAGCTGCCATCCTTTTAACTGGAATTGGTTCTCGACCAATCCAATTGTCTTTGATTGTACCCTAAGGCTATTCAACTTATCCACCCCTAATCAGAGCATTGCTTCTGATCCCTTGATTTGGAAATCATAATTCCTTTGCATTTGACAATTGAGTTAGTCAGTTGTTTCTATAATTTGCTTCCTCTAGTTGAGTACCGATGCTCACGTCAGATCCCTTGTGGACCACCAGATCCTTTGTTGGATTTTATCTGACAACGCCCTTCATATTCAATAACCTTGTGAGCCTTTTCTCTGATACATAATGCCTTTGGTAAATTGTATCGTCTGCTTTCTCAACCATGCTCTGTCTTCGAGCTTGAGTTAATTACTTCTAAAGATTCTGGTATATGATTCTAAGATGCCCAGATGGGTTGAACCTATGCCTTCCTTAATATGTGTGAACTCGAAAGTTTTCACGAGTCGTACTCTTCTGGTATTTTGCCAGATAAGATTTCAACGCTATAACTTCATCGAAAGCGAGAAGTGAATGAAAGGGTATGCATTGGAGAAGTGGGAGTCGACCTTGAACTTGTGTTCATGCCCATGGACACGATGTAGATCTTATCATTAAAGCTTCTTTTAAATAAATTATTCCTTTGGTATAAGTTCATCTTATATCTAGGATCTGGCCTTTTGCAACCGTGGTTCCGACCATGATTGTTCTTCTTTGATCTCATTTCTTGGACAAGTTAAAAACAATTGTCTTCTATGGATCAATACACCAGTCCCACCTTTACTTTGATCTTGTGACGAGTATTAACCCCCTGGTATCTCGAGATTATCATGGAACTGCATAACTCCTTATGAGTTCTTCATCAAGTGCTACCTTCCCACTGATTCCAATTTTTCGCGGGCTCTGAGTTATTGAACACTCAAAAACACCGATAACTGAACCGAGTCCGCTCTTCGGTTCAACAACTCTTCAGTAAGCTTCTATAAGTACGAGTTTGTACCCGATCACGCCATTCCTAGCCTGTTTGGCTATATCATTGTCGTGACGATTCTAACTGTGCTACCTGGTCCTTATTCTCGGAGCACCAATTTTCGACGATGAACTAACCTTACGTCGATCCTCATCGTCATATCATTTCGCCTTGAACAACAAGCTTGGTTTCGAGTGGTGTCGTACCCTTGGTTCCAATAACCTTTCACTTCATCATTGTTTGACTTGATGTCATCGTCGATCGATTACATCTTCGTGAAATCTCTCGACAAATGTGTCGTGATCATCATCATCATTCTGAGCTCATCCAGGATATCAATTGGATTCATGATGAGAAATACCATCCTTGCCTCGATGAATTGTATTATCCTCGACCACCTTATTGCCTTCCCACCAACACAAGCTTGTTCATGTTTGGTGTTATGCCTTGAGTTCCTTGCTGTCCAGCAATTGATCTTCCTTACCTCGGAAGTATTACCATCTCTTTTTGTCAAGAATGTGGTGAGAGTTTCACCACCCCTTAATAATTCTTGATATCATAATACTTCTTGCCATCTTCGTTCATTCCTTGGTCCCCGTATTGTTTTCAACCGGAATACCGACAATGGAGCTATGACGTGTGAATTCAAAACTTCTAGCAACCCTATTGCTTTGAAGTGAATGGGCGATAGTTCATTCTAAGTCCTTCGCTAATTGAATCACCATTCTAACATTGGCCGTGCAACCCAACCCGTACTTCGGGCGCACCCTTCAACCAATGTTTAATTGTGTATGTTTTCCTCGAGCATACTTCCTTATATCAGTTGATCTGACAAATGTTATATCCTTGTTCACTTAATGGTGGAAATCCATCTTTTGGAAATCTCGATGGATTATCGCTGAGCCCATCAGCCACCTCCTCCTCTCCTTGGTTTAATGATGAACTATTGTTTCAGGAACCCACTCCCATAGTTCATTTCCTGAGAATCCTGAAATGTCATTTCGTCTATTTGTGTTGCACCTTTTATTCTCGGACATCCTGAGTCTGAGGTATCATGACACCAATCGGATCTGAATCTCGGTCAGATATGATGGCTGGGACAACTTTCCAAGAGTTATGATCTTGATCCTTTGATGACCCGGTAACATGATGTCATGCCTAGCACCCCCCCCCCGGCTGGAGGACCTATCATTATAGATTCCTTTTCAGCAAGGTTATCCATTCGTCCATGAGGAAATGGTAAGACTTATTCTACAAGTTATTCCTGATGGATCCTTCGTGTTACCCAAAGTCTGATCTTCACCTGAAGACCATGTCAATGCTATCTCGAAGCATGTCAATGGTACTCTGATTTTCAACAAAAACATTTGAAGCCCAATGCTAAATGTTTCCTGCTCGATTATCCAAACACCGCTGTATGGGTATGGTCATCAAATTCCTCTCCCCTTACCTAAATGGTTATCCACTCTATATCCTGTCATGGATATCTTGCTCTGCTTGTCCTTGGGAAGGATATGCCCCCGAAATGTGTTTAAACACATTTTTCCTTTCCATTGTTCTGTTTAACCTGGTAATCACCTTTCCTTTCCTTTGGTTTGCTTAACCCTTCTTGTGATCTATATTATATAAGCAGTAGTAATCTTCTGCTTATGTAAAACACGTTAGTGTACAACCGTGCCAGTAAGACCCTGTTCCTACTGTGGATGACATTTCGGTAACCACCGACGGACGGGAACTTTGCCTATTGGCCCGCCTCGTTCAACGAGCAGGAAAATGGTTCTCTTCGTCCCTCGCCCTTGGTATCGATGTTGTTGCCGACATAACTGACATGCTACCCTCTGACACGCCTTACTATCATGACCGTGCAAGATGTCGGCCCCCTTCCTACTTTCAACCACATGGTGGACCCATAACCCACAGTACCACAGGATCGAAACCTGACTCTCCTGTACACCCCCTGTTCCCAAAGTTATTCCTCCCGCGTGGACTCGTATGTAATTCATGAGCCACCTTCCGATGAGATCATCAATTCTGGCATCGGAAACAATAATTATTCTGTTGCTTGAAACCCCTTTCACCTTCTGACTAGGCATTGAACGATCGCCTGGCTGCCAAAAACTTCTTGTTGGACCTTCCAACTTTACTCTCGATGTGTTCTATTTATTCAACTCGAGAGGTACTCATATGCTCATTCATGGGTTAATCCCAGGTTATTACCCTTATAGCATTCTGTCGTTTCCGATCTACCCCGCGACCAATTCGTAAGTACGATGGAGTTTCCGAAGAAAGGATGCCGACTTCATCTTAATGACCTGAAGCAGAAAAATGAAGACATCAATGTATTGGATCAACCACTTCGAGAAGAGCAACTATGACCGAGAAGAATCGTTAGAATTTCGTAACCAGATCCCTTTCCCCCTTATAACCGCTCCTAAATCTCGGGACGAGATTTCTTGTAGTGGAGGAGAATTGTGACGCCCGGATAATTAGGCTACAGTAAAACTCTGCTAATGATGCCACGTCACCACTCTTACTGTGGCTAACCTCACGTTGATTCGAACCCGGTCTACAAATAAATTCAAAACAAAACCAAAGATAAAAGGTTTCAAAAACTAAAACTAAAATGTTCGGGGGTTGTCTAAAATAGCAAACCTAATTATGGTGGGGTGCACAAAAGTTTGTAAAATGTTTTGGCATTTTAATTAATCTAAAACAGAAAGTAAGAAAAGGGAAAAATATAAAAAAAAGGAAAATAAAACAAAAGAGGTGGGGGGAAGGAACCCCCACTGGCCCATCTGGGCCAGCCCTTCCCCACCTGGCCTAGCCAGCCCCCCCGAACCCCCCCACCTGGCCCCTTCACCCCTGGCCCAGCCCCTACCCTGGGCCGGCCCAGCCGGCCGGCCACTTAGCCCTCCCGCGGCTAGAAACCCTAGCCGCCCCACCTCACTCGCC
>NW_025234657.1:5485-6878 GCF_018294505.1 Triticum aestivum | reverse complement strand
TTCAAATAAGTTTTAAAAAATGAAATCCCTTTGTAACAGCGAGTTTCCGTATGAAATCCTGATACTTTGAAAGAGATTCTCCGTTTTGTACACGAAGTGCATCCAGTTTTTGCCGTAACCCTCTCAACTTTCTTGCACATGCTATGTGGATGAAATGATGATACCATGCCAACTTTCAACATTTAAGAGTTCATTTGAAATGCTTTTCAATCTTAGGGTCTTATAGCTCAAAATAATTAGTAAATGCATGAAAAATAACAAATGAAGTCAGAAAGGATTGAAAAATGATGATGTGGCTTTGAATGGTGCATTTTGAACACACAAAAAGTCAGGAGATCAAATAAGTTTTAAAAAATGAAATCCCTTTGTAACAGACGAGTTTTCGTATGAAATCCTGATACTATGAAAGAGGTTGTCCGTTTTGTACAAGAAGTGCATCCAGTTTTTGCCGTAACCCTCTCAACTTTCTTGCACATGCTATGTGGATGAAATGATGATACCATGCCAACTTTCAACCTTTTCAGAGTTCGTTGTAAATGCTTTTCAATTTTAGGGTCTTATAGCTCAAAATAATTGGTAAATGCATGAAAAATAACAAATGAAGTCAGAAAGGATTGAAAAATGATGATGTGGCTTTGAATGGTGCATTTTGAACACACAAAAAGTCAGGAGTTCAAATAAGTTTTAAAAAATTAAATCCCTTTGTAACAGACGAGTTTCCGTATGAAATCCTGATACTTTCAAAGAGATTGTCCGTTTTGTACACGAAGTGCATCCAGTTTTTGCCGTAACCCTCTCAACTTTCTTGCACATGCTATGTGGATGAAATGATGATACCATGCCAACTTTCAACATTTTAAGAGTTCATTTGAAATGCTTTTCAATCTTAGGGTCTTATAGCTCAAAATAATTAGTAAATGCATGAAAAATAACAAATGAAGTCAGAAAGGATTGAAAAATGATGATGTGGCTTTCAATGGTGCATTTTGAACACACAAAAAGTCAGGAGATCAAATAAGTTTAAAAAAATGAAATCCCTTTGTAACAGACGAGTTTTCGTATGAAATCCTGATACTATGAAAGAGATTGTCCATTTTGTACACGAAGTGCATCCAGTTTTTACCGTAACCCTCTCAACTTTCTTGCACATGCTATGTGGATGAAATTATGATACCATGCCAACTTTCAACGTTTTCAGAGTTCATTTGAAATGCTTTTCAATTTTAGGGTCTTATAGCTCAAAATAATTAGTAAATGCATGAAAAATAACAAATGAAGTCAGAAAGGATTGAAAAATGATGATGTGGCTTTGAATGGTGCATTTTGAACACACAAAAAGTCAGGAGTTCAAATAAGTTTTAAAAAATGAAATCCCTTTGTAACAGACGAGTTT
>NW_025234657.1:4307-5453 GCF_018294505.1 Triticum aestivum | reverse complement strand
TTTGTACACGAAGTGCATCCAGTTTTTGCCGTAACCCTCTCAACTTTCTTGCACATGCTATGTGGATGAAATGATGATACCATGCCAACTTTCAACCTTTTCATAGTTCATTTGAAATGGTTTTCAATTTTAGGGTCTTATAACTCAAAATAATTAGTAAATGCATGAAAAATAACAAATGAAGCCAGAAAGGATTGAAAAATGATGATGTGGCTCTGAATGGTGCATTTTGAACACACAAAAAGTCTGGAGTTCAAATAAGTTTTAAAAAATTAAATCCCTTTGTAAGAGATGAGTTTCCGTATGAAATCCTGATACTTTGAAAGAGGTTGTCCGTTTTGTACACGAAGTGCATCCAGTTTTTGCCGTAACCCTCTCAACTTTCTTGCACATGCTATGTGGATGAAATGATGATACCATCCAACTTTCAACCTTTTAAGAGTTCATTTGAAATGCTTTTCAATTTTAGGGTCTTATAGCTCAAAATAGTTAGTAAATGCATGAAAAATAACAAATGAAGTCAGAAAGGATTGAAAAATGATTATGTGGCTTTGAATGGTGCATTTTGAACACACAAAAAGTGAGGAGTTCAAATAAGTTTTAAAAAATGAAATCCCTTTGTAACAGACGAGTTTCCGTATGAAATCCTGATACTTTGAAAGAGGTTATCCGTTTTGTACACGAAGTGCATCCAGTTTTTGCCGTAACCCTCTCAAGTTTCTTGCACATGCTATGTGGATGAAATGATGATACCATGCCAACTTTCAACCTTTTCAGAGTTCATTTGAAATACTTTTCAATTTTAGGGTCTTATAGCTCAAAATAATTAGTAAATGCATGAAAAATAATGAATGAAGTCAGAAAGGATTGAAACATGATGATGTGGCTTTGAATGGTGCATTTTGAACACACAAAAAGTCAGGAGTTCAAATAAGTTTTAAAAAATTAAATCCCTTTGTAACAGACGAGTTTCCGTATGAAATCTTGATACTTTGAAAGAGATTGTCCGTTTTGTACACGAAGTGCATCCAGTTTTTGCCGTAACCCTCTCAACTTTCTTGCACATGCTATGTGGATGAAATGATGATACCATCCAACTTTCAACCTTTTAAGAGTTCATTTGAAATGCTTTTCAATTGTAGGGTC
>NW_025234657.1:3650-4225 GCF_018294505.1 Triticum aestivum | reverse complement strand
AGCCAGAAAGGATTGAAAAATGATGATGTGGCTTTGAATGGTGCATTTTGAACACACAAAAAGTCAGGAGTTCAAATAAGTTTTAAAAAATTAAATCCCTTTGTAACAGACGAGATTCCGTATGAAATCTTGATACGTTGAAAGAGATTGTCCGTTTTGTACACGAAGTGCATCCAGTTTTGGACAAAACCCTCTCAACTTTCTTGCACATGCTATGTGGATGAAATGATGATACCATGCCAACTTTCAACCTTTTCAGAGTTAGTCTGAAATGGTTTTCAATTTTAGGGTCTTATAACTCAAAATAATTAGTAAATGCATGAAAAATAACAAATGAAGTCAGAAAGCATTGAAAAATGATGATGTGGCTTTGAATGGTGCATTGTGAACACACAAAAAGTCAGGAGTTCAAATAAGTTTTAAAAAATGAAATCCCTTTGTAACAGACGAGTTTCCGTATGAAATCCTGATACTTTGAAAGAGGTTATCCGTTTTGTACACGAAGTGCATCCAGTTTTTGCCGTAACCCTCTCAAGTTTCTTGCACATGCTATGTGGATGAAATGATGATACCAT
>NW_025234657.1:0-1149 GCF_018294505.1 Triticum aestivum | reverse complement strand
TGGTGCATTTTCAACACACAAAAAGTCAGGAGTTCAAATAAGTTTTAAAAAATGAAATCCCTTTGTAACAGACGAGTTTCCGTATGAAATCCTGACACTTTGAAGGAGATTGTCCGTTTTGTACACGAAGTGCATCCAGTTTTTGCCGTAACCCTCTCAACTTTCTTGCACATGCTATGTGGATGGAATGATGATACCATGCCAACTTTCAAACTTTTCAGAGTTCATTTGAAATGCTTTTCAATTTTAGGGTCTTATAGCTCAAAATAATTAGTAAATGCATGAAAATTAACAAATGAAGTCAGAAAGGATTGAAAAATGATGATGTGGCTTTGAATGGTGCATTTTGAACACACAAAAAGTCAGGAGTTCAAATAAGTTTTAAAAAATGAAATCCCTTTGTAACAGCGAGTTTCTGTATGAAATCCTGATACTTTGAAAGAGATTGTCCGTTTTGTACACGAAGTGCATCCAGTTTTTGCCGTAACCCTCTCAACTTTCTTGCACATGCTATGTGGATGAAATGATGATACCATGCCAACTTTCAACATTTTAAGAGTTCATTTGAAATGCTTTTCAATCTTAGGGTCTTATAGCTCAAAATATTAGTAAATGCATGAAAAATAACAAATGAAGTCAGAAAGGATTGAAAAATGATGATGTGGCTTTGAATGGTGCATTTTGAACACACAAAAAGTCAGGAGATCAAATAAGTTTTAAAAAATGAAATCCCTTTGTAACAGACGAGTTTTCGTATGAAATCCTGATACTTTGAAAGAGATTGTCCGTTTTGTACACGAAGTGCATCCAGTTTTTGCCGTAACCCTCTCAACTTTCTTGCACATGCTATGTGGATGAAATTATGATACCATGCCAACTTTCAACCTTTTCAGAGTTCATTTAAAATTCTTTTCAATTTTAGGGTCTTATAGCTCAAAATAATTAGTAAATGCATGAAAAATAACAAATGAAGTCAGAAAGGATTGAAAAATGATGATGTGGCTTTGAATGGTGCATTTTGAACACACAAAAAGTCAAGAGTTCAAATAAGTTTTAAAACATGAAATCCCTTTGTAACAGACGAGTTTCCGTATGAAATCCTGATACTTTGAAAGAGGTTATCCGTTTTGTACACGAAGTGCATCCAGT
>NW_025234656.1:0-6878 GCF_018294505.1 Triticum aestivum | reverse complement strand
GACTATCGCTACCGCTTAGTGATAAAGTAAAGCATTACAGGGCGATTGCATTGCATACAATAAAGAGACAACCATATGGCTCCTGCCAGTTGCCGATAACTCGGTTACAAAACATGATCATCTCATACAATAAAATTTAGCATCATGTCTTGACCATATCACATCACAACATGCCCTGCAAAAACAAGTTAGACGTCCTCTACTTTGTTGTTGCAAGTTTTACGTGGGTTCTACAGGCTTAGCAAGAACCGTTCTCACCTACGCATTAAAACCACAACGATAGTTTGTCAAGTTCGTGCTGTTTTAACCTTCGCAAGGACCGGGCGTAGCCACACTCGGTTCAACTAAAGTTGGAGAAACTGACACCCGCCAGCCACCTCTATGCAAAGCACGTCGGAAGAACCAGTCTCGGAAAAGCGTACGCGTAATGTCGGTCCGGGCCGCTTCATCCAACAATACCGCCAAACCAAAGTATGACATGCTGGTAAGCAGTATGACTTATATCGCCCACAACTCACTTGTGTTCTACTCGTGCATATAACATCAACGCATAAAACCAGGCTCGGATGCCACTGTTGGGGAATGTAGTAATTTAAAAAACTTTCCTACGCACACGCAAGATCATGGTGATGCATAGCAACGAGAGGGGAGAGTGTTGTCTACGTACCCTCGTAGACTGAAAGCGGAAGCGTTAGCACAACGCGGTTGATGTAGTCGTACGTCTTCACGATCCGACCGATCAAGTACCGAACGCACGACACCTCTGGGTTCAGCACACGTTCAGCCCGATGACGTCCCTCGAACTCCGATCCAGCCGTGTGTTGAGGGAGAGTTTCGTCAGCACGACGGCGTGGTGACGATGATGATGTTCTACCGACGCAGGGCTTCGCCTAAGCACCGCTACAGTATTATCGAGGTGGACTATGGTGGAGGAGGGCACCGCACACGGCTAAAAGATCAAACGATCAATTGTTGTGTCTCTAGGGTGCCCCCTGCCCCCGTATATAAAGGAGCAAGGGGGAGAGGTGCGGCCGGCCAGAAGGGGCGCGCCAGGAGGAGTCCTACTCCCACCGGGAGTAGGACTCCCTCCCTTTTCCTTGTTGGACTAGGAGTGGAGGGGGAAAGTGGAGGGAGAGAGGAAGGAAAGGGGGGCGCCGCCCCCCTCTCCTTGTCCTATTCGGACTAGGGGGGAAGGCGCGCAGCCCTGCCCTGGCCGCCTCTGCTCTCTTCCACTAAGGCCCACTATGGCCCACTAAGCCCCCGGGGGGTTCTGGTAACCTCCCGGTACTACGGTAAAATTCCGATTTCACCCGGAACACTTCTGATATCCAAACATAGGCTTCCAATATATCAATCTTGATGTCTCGACCATTTCGAGACTCCTCGTCATGTCCGTGATCACATCCGGGAATCCGAACAACCTTCGGTACATCAAAACATATAAACTCATAATATAACTATCATCGAAACTTTAAGCGTGCGGACCCTACGGGTTCGAGAACTATGTAGACATGACCGAGACACGTCTCCGGTCAATAACCAATAGCGGAACCTGGATGCTCCTATTGGCTCCCACATATTCTACGAAGATCTTTATCGGTCAGACCGCATAACAACATACGTCATCCCGCAACAAACTCATTAGTTGCAATGCTTGCAAGGCTTAAGTGATGTGCATTACCGAGAGGGCCCAGAGATACCTCTCCGACAATCGGAGTGACAAATCCTAATCTCGAAATACGCCAACCCAACAAGTACCTTCGGAGACACCTGTAGAGCACCTTTATAATCACCCAGTTACGTTGTGACGTTTGGTAGCACACAAAGTGTTCCTCCGGTAAACGGGAGTTGCATAATCTCATAGTCATAGGAACATGTATAAGTCATGAAGAAAGCAATAGCAACATACTAAATGATCGAGTGCTAAGCTAACGGAATGAGTCAAGTCAATCACATCATTCTCCTAATGATGTGATCCCGTTAATCAAATGACAACTCATGTCTATGGCTAGGAATCATAACCATCTTTGATCAACGAGCTAGTCAAGTAGAGGCATACTAGTGACACTCTGTTTGTCTATGTATTCACACATGTATTATGTTTCCGGATAATACAATTCTAGCATGAATAATAAACATTTATCATGATATAAGGAAATAAATAATAACTTTATTATTGCCTCTAGGGCATATTTCCTTCAGTCTCCCACTTGCACTAGAGTCAATAATCTAGATTACACAGTAATGATTCTAACACCCATGGAGCCTTGGTGCTGATCATGTTTTGCTCGTGGAAGAGGCTTAGTCAACGGGTCTGCAACATTCAGATCCGTATGTATCTTACAAATTTCTATGTCTCCCACCTGGACTAAATCCCGGATGGAATTGAAGCGTCTCTTGATGTGCTTGGTTCTCTTGTGAAATCTGGATTCCTTCGCCAAGGCAATTGCACCAGTATTGTCACAAAAGATTGTCATTGGACCCGATGCACTAGGTATGACACCTAGATCGGATATGAACTCCTTCATCCAGACTCCTTCATTTGCTGCTTCCGAAGCAGCTATGTATTCCGCTTCACACGTAGATCCCGCCATGACGATTTGTTTAGAACTGCACCAACTGACAGCTCCACCGTTCAATGTAAACACGTATCCGGTTTGCGATTTAGAATCGTCCGGATCAGTGTCAAAGCTTGCATCAACGTAACCATTTACGATGAGCTCTTTGTCACGTCCATAAACGAGAAACATATCCTTAGTCCTTTTCAGGTATTTCAGGATGTTCTTGACCGCTGTCCAGTGATCCACTCCTGGATTACTTTGGTACCTCCCCGCTAGACTTATAGCAAGGCACACATCAGGTCTGGTACACAGCATTGCATACATGATAGAGCCTATGGTTGAAGCATAGGGAACATCTTTCATCTTCTCTCTATCTTCTGCAGTGGTCGGGCATTGAGCCTTACTCAACTTCACACCTTGTAGTACAGGCAAGAACCCTTTCTTTGCTTGATCCATTTTGAACTTCTTCAAAACTTTGTCAAGATATGTGCTTTGTGAAAGTCCAATTAAGCGTCTTGATCTATCTCTATAGATCTTGATGCCCAATATATACGCAGCTTCACCGAGGTCTTTCATTGAAAAACTCTTATTCAAGTATCCCTTTATGCTATCCAGAAATTCTATATCATTTCCAATCAGCAGTATGTCATCCACATATAATATCAGAAATGCTACAGAGCTCCCACTCACTTTCTTGTAAATACAGGCTTCTCCAAAAGACTGTATAAAACCAAATGCTTTGATCACACTATCAAAGCGTTTATTCCAACTCCGAGAGGCTTGCACCAGTCCATAAATGGATCGCTGGAGCTTGCACACTTTGTTAGCTCCCTTTGGATCGACAAAACCTTCCGGTTGCATCATATACAACTCTTCTTGCAGAAATCCATTTAGGAATGCAGTTTTGACATCCATTTGCCAAATTTCATAATCATAAAATGCGGCAATTGCTAACATGATTCGGACAGACTTAAGCATCGCTACGGGTGAGAAGGTCTCATCGTAATCAATCCCTTGAACTTGTCGAAAACCTTTTGCAACAAGTCGAGCTTTATAGACAGTAACATTACCGTCAGCGTCAATCTTCTTCTTGAAGATCCATTTATTCTCAATTGCTTGCCGATCATCGGGCAAGTCAACCAAAGTCCACACTTTGTTCTCATACATGGATCCCATCTCAGATTTCATGGCTTCAAGCCATTTTGAGGAATCTGGGCTCACCATCGCTTCTTCATAGTTCGTAGGTTCGTCATGGTCTAGTAACATAACCTGCAGAACAGGATTACCGTACCACTCTGGCGCGGATCTTACTCTAGTTGACCTACGAGGTTCAGTAATAACTTGATCTGAAGTTCCATGATCATCATCATTAACTTCCTCACTAGTTGGTATAGGCGTCGCAGAAACTGGTTTTTGCGATGAACTACTTTCCAATAAGGGAGCAGGTACAATTACCTCATCAAGTTCTACTTTCCTCCCACTCACTTCTTTCGAGAGAAACTCCTTCTCCAGAAAAATTCTGAATTTAGCAACAAAAGTCTTGCCTTCGGATCTGTGATAGAAGGTGTACCCAACAGTCTCCTTTGGGTATCCTATGAAGACACATTTCTCCGATTTGGGTTCGAGCTTATCAGGTTGAAGCTTTTTCACATAAGCGTCGCAGCCCCAAACTTTAAGAAATGACAACTTTGGTTTCTTGCCAAACCACAGTTCATAAGGCGTCGTCTCAACGGATTTTGATGGTGCCCTATTTAACGTGAATGCAGCCGTCTCTAAAGCATAACCCCAAAACGATAGCGGTAAATCAGTAAGAGACATCATAGATCGCACCATATCTAGTAAAGTACGATGACGACGTTCAGACACACCATTACACTGTGGTGTTTCGGGTGGCGTGAGTTGCGAAACTATTCCGCATTGATTCAAATGAAGACCAAACTCATAACTCAAATATTCTCCTCCACAATCAGATCGTAGAAACTTTATTTTCTTGTTACGATGATTTTCAACTTCACTCTGAAATTCTTTGAACTTCTCAAATGTTTTAGACTTATGTTTCATTAAGTAGATATACCCATATCTGCTTAAATCATCTGTGAAGGTGAGAAAATAACGATATCCGCCACGAGCCTCAACATTCATCGGACCACATACATCTGTATGTATGATTTCCAACAAATCTGTTGCTCTCTCCATAGTTCCGGAGAACGGCGTTTTAGTCATCTTGCCCATGAGGCACGGTTCGCAAGTACCAAGTGATTCATAATCAAGTGGTTCCAAAAGTCCATCAGTATGGAGTTTCTTCATGCGCTTTACACCGATATGACCTAAACGGTAGTGCCACAAATAAGTTGCACTATCATTATCAACTCTGCATCTTTTGGCTTCAATACTATGAATATGTGTATCACCACTATCGAGATTCAACAAAAATAGACCACTCTTCAAGGGTGCATGACCATAAAAGATATTACTCATATAAATAGAACAACCATTATTCTCTGATTTAAATGAATAACTGTCTCGCATCAAACAAGATCCAGATATAATGTTCATAACGCTGGCACCAAATAACAATTATTTGGGTCTAAAACTAATCCCGAAGGTAGATGTAGAGGTAGCGTGCCGACCGCGATCACATCGACTTTGGAACCATTTCCCACGCGCATCGTCACCTCATCCTTAGCCAATCTTCACTTAATCCGTAGCCCCTGCTTTGAGTTGCAAATATTAGCAACAGAACCAGTATCAAATACCCAGGTGCTACTGTGAGCATTAGTAAGGTACACATCAATAACATGTATATCACATATACCTTTGTTCACCTTGCCATCCTTCTTATCCGCCAAATACTTGGGGCAGTTCCGCTTCCAGTGACCAGTCTGTTCGTAGTAGAAGCACTCAGTCTCAGGCTTAGGTCCAGACTTGGGTTTCATCTCCTGAATAGCAACTGGCTTGTTGTTCTTCTTGAAGTTCCCCTTCTTCTTCCCTTTGCCCTTTTTCTTGAAACTGGTGGTCTTATTGACCATCAACACTTGATGCTCCTTTTTGATTTCTACCTCCGCAGCCTTTAGCATTGTGAAGAGCTCGGGAATCGTCTTATCCATCCCTTGCTTGTTATAGTTCATCACGAAGCCCTTGTAGCTTGGTGGCAGTGATTGAAGAATTCTGTCAATGACGCTATCATCCAGAATATTAACTCCCAGTTGAATCAAGTGATTGTTATACCCAGACATTTTGAGTATATGCTCACTGACAGAACTATTCTCTTCCATCTTGCAGCTGTAGAACTTATTGGAGACTTCATATCTCTCAATCCGGGCATTTGCTTGAAATATTAACTTCAACTCCTAGAACATCTCATATGCTCCTTGACGTTCAAAACGTCGTTGAAGACCCGGTTCTAAGCCGTAAAGCATGGCACACTGAACTATCGAGTAGTCATCAGCTTTGCTCTGCCAGATGTTCATAACATCTGGTGTTGCTCCTGCAGCAGGTCTGGCACCCAGCGGTGCTTCTAGGACATAATTCTTCCGTGCAGCAATGAGGATAATCCTCAAGTTACGGACCCAGTCCGTGTAATTGCTACCATCATCTTTCAACTTTGCTTTCTCAAGGAACGCATTAAAATTCAACGGAACAATAGCACGGGCCATCTATCTACAATCAACGTAGACAAGCAAGATACTATCAGGTACTAAGTTCATGATAAATTTAAGTTCAATTAATCATATTACTTAAGAACTCCCACTTAGATAGACATCCCTCTAATCCTCTAAGTGATCACGTGATCCATATCAACTAAACCATGTCCGATCATCACGTGAGATGGAGTAGTTTCAACGGTGAACATCACTATGTTGATCATATCCACTATATGATTCACGCTCGACCTTTCGGTCTCCGTGTTCCGAGGCCATATCTGTTATATGCTAGGCTCGTCAAGCTTAACCTGAGTATTCCGCGTGTGCAACTGTTTTGCACCCGTTGTATTTGAATGTAGAGCCTATCACACCCGATCATCACGTGGTGTCTCAGCACGAAGAACTTTCGCAACGGTGCATACTCAGGGAGAACACTTATACTTTGATAATTTAGTGAGGGATCATCTTATAATGCTACCGTCAATCAAAGCAAGATAAGATGCATAAAAGATAAACATCACATGCAATCAATATAAGTGATATGATATGGCCATCATCATCTTGTGCTTGTGATCTCCATCTTCGAAGCACCGTCATGATCACCATCATCACCGACGCGACACCTTGATCTCCATCGCAGCATCATTGTTGTCTCGCCAATCTTATGCTTCTA
>NW_025234655.1:5122-6879 GCF_018294505.1 Triticum aestivum | reverse complement strand
TGGGTTGGCCCAGTTGGATGGCCAGCTGGGCCGAGGCCCAGTGAGGGGGGGGCTTTTAATTTCTTTTGTTTTCTTCTGTTTTTATTATTTCCCTTTTCTATTTTATTTATTTTAGTTAGCAAAACAACTTTACAAAAATATAACTCCTACTCCTAAATTAGCATAACAACATAGGCCACCTACTCCAAAAAGCTTGGTGATTATATAAACTAGATTAACATTTGTTTAGTATTTAAAAGCATTTAAAATAATTGTTTTGCTGCTGTTTTACCCATCTCATATTATTTAAACATTTTATGCATGTGTGGTTTTTCCACCATAATTATCTATGCAATATTTGGTTCACTCCGAACATTTTAGTTTTAATATTTGAAAACTTTTATTGTTTGCCTATTTTTGATTTTGAATTTGAATCGGTTTCGAACTAACTCGAGATTAGCAACTGTAAATGAGGTGACGCGACCCCATTAGCAGAGGATCACTGTAGCTTAATTACCCGGGCGTCACAATTCTCCTCCACTACAAGAAATCTCGTCCCGAGATTTAAGCGGTGGAGTAAGGGGCGAAGGTGTTGGTAGTGAAAAACCTAACGAGTCTTCTCGGTCTTGGCTTCCCTTTCGAAGAGGTTGATCCCTTTCGTTGATGTCTTCATTTCACTGCTTCAAGTCACCATGATCAATTTGTCATCCTTTCTTCGGGATCTCCATCGTACTTACGAATAGGTAAGGGGCAGCTCTACAACGATAGGATGTTACAAGGGAAAATCTTCTGGGGGTTTCCCAAGTATGAACATATGAGTATCTCTCGAGTTGAACAAATCAAATACAACAAGAGTAAGGTACGAAGGTACAATAAGAGGTTCCAAGTGGATAGATAGTTGCTCGAAGTCTGAACCAGAGTGAGAAGGGTTTCAGAGCAGCGAGAGTAAGTATTGCGTCTGATACTAGAATAAAGCATTAGGAAGGTGGCCCGTGAATTAAATACGAAGCCAAGCGCGAGGAATAACTTCGACAACAGGGTGTTTAGGAGAGTCAGGTTTCGATCCTGTGGAACTGTGGGTTATGGGCCCACCATGTGGGTAAAAAGTTGGAAGGGTGGAGACGTCTTGCGTGATCATGCAAGCAAGGCAAGTCAGAGGCTAGCCTGTCGATTATGTCGGCAACAACGACGGTACCAAGGGCGAGGGACAAAGAGAACCATTTTCCTGCTCGTCGAACGAGGCGGACCAATAGGCAAGGTTCTCGTCCATCGGTGGCTACCAGAATGTCATCAACAATAGTAACAGGGTCTTATTGACAGAGTCGTACAACCGAGGTGTTTATATAAGCAGCGAATCTTTACTTCTTAGATCATATAGTTCACAAGAAGGGTCAAACAGACCCATGGAAAGGAAAATGTGATCATTAGGTTAAACAGAACAATGGAAAGGAAAAATGTGTTTAAACACATATTTCGGGGGTATATCCTTCCCAAGGATAAGCAGAGCATGATATCCATGACAGGATATAATGTAGAAAACCCTTTAGGTAAGGGGAGAGAAATTTCATGACATTACCCATACAACGGTGTTCGGATAATTGAGCAAGAAACATTTAGCATTGGGCTTCGGATGTTCTTGTCGAAAATCAGAGTATCGCTGACATGCTTCGAGATAGCATTGACATGGTCTTCATGTGAAGATCAGACTTTGGAAACACGAAGGATCCATCAGGAATAACTTGTAGAATAAGTCTTACAATTTCCTCATGGATGAACGG
>NW_025234655.1:0-4984 GCF_018294505.1 Triticum aestivum | reverse complement strand
TAGGCATGACATCAGGTTACCGGGTCATCAAAGGATCAATATCATAACTCTTGGAAAGTTGTCCCAACCATCATATCTGACCGAGATTCATATCCAATTGGTGTCGTGATACCTCAGACTCAGGGGGTCCGAGAGGAAAAGGTGCAACACAAATCGGCGAAATGACATTGCAAGATTCTCGAGAAATGAACTATGGGAGCGGGTTACTGAAGCAATAGTTCATCATTAAACCAAGGACGAGATGAAAAGGTGGCTGATGGGTTCAGCGACAATTCATCGAGAATTCCAAACGGATGGATTTCCACGATAATGTGAACAAGAAGAAGTCATTTGTTAGATCAAATGATATAATGGGATATGCTCAAGGAAAACATGCATAATTAAACATTGGTTGAACGTTGCACCCGAAATATGGATAGGGTTGCACGGCCAATGTTAGAATGGTGATTCAATTATCGAAAGACTTAGAATGAACTATCGCCCATTCACTTCAAAGCAATAGGGTTGCTAGAAGTTTTGAATTCACACGTCATAGCTCAATTGTCGGTATTCCGGTTGAAAACAATACGGGGACCAAGGAATGAACGAAGATGGCAAGAAGCATTATGATATCAAGAATTCTTAAGAGGTGGTGAAATTCTCACCACATTCTTGACAAAAAGTGATGGTAATACTTCCGAGGTAAGGAAGATCAACCGCTGGGTAGCAGGGATCTCAAGGTTTACACAAAAACACGAACAAGTTGTGTTGAACGGAAGGCAATAAAGTGGTCGATGAGAACAGGAATCATCGAGGGGCAAGGATGGTATTACCCATCATGAATTCAATTGAATTCCTGGAAGAGCTCATAAGGTTGATGATGATCACGACACAATTGTCGAGAGATTTCATGCAGATGTAGTCAATCAGCGACGACATCAAGTCAAAGGAATGATGAAGCAAGAGGTTATTGGAACCACAGTTACGACACAAACTCGAACTCAAGCTTGTTGTTTAAGGTGAAAGGGTATGACGAGGAAAATCGACGTAAGGTTAGTTCATCGTCGAAAATTGGTGCTCCGAGAATAAGGACCAGGTAGCACAGTTAGAATCGTCACGACTATGATATAGCCAAACAGGCTAGGAATGGCGTGATCGGGTACAAACTCGTACTTATAGAAGCTTACTGAAGAGTTGTTGAACCGAAGAGCGGACTCGGTTCAGTTATCGGTGTCTTTGAGTGTTCAATAACTCAGAGCCCGTGAAAAATTGGAATTAGTTGGAAGGTAGCACTTGATGAAGATCTCATAAGAAGTTATGCAGTTCCATGATAATCTCGAGATACCAGGGGGTAATACTCGACACAAGATCAAAGTAAAGGTTGGACTGGCGTATTGATCCATAGGAGACAATTGTTTTAAATTGTCCGAGAAATGAGATCAAAGAAGAACAATCATGGTCGGAACCACGGTTGCAAGGGATCAATTCACAGATACCATATGTTAGTTATCAAGGAAATAGTTATATTTACAAGAAGCTTCTATGACAGGATCTACATCGTGTCCATGGGAATGAACACAAAGTTCAAGGTCGACTCCCACTTCTCCAATGCATACCCTTCCATTCACTTCTCGCATTGATAAAGGCATTAGTGTTGAAAGTTTTACCTGGTGAAATACCAGATGAGTATGACTCGTGAAAACTTCCGAGTTTACACATATTAAGGAAGGCATAGGTTCAACCCATCCGGGCATCTTACGAACATATACCACAAACTTCGGGGTAATTTATACAAGCTCGAAAGTAGAGCATTGTTGGTCAAGCAGAGGATACAATGTACCAAAGGCATTATGTATCAGGGGAAAGAGCTCACAAGGTGATTAATTATGAAGGACATAAAATCCAACAAAGGATCCAATGGTCCACAACGGAGCTGGTGTGGGTATCGGTACTCTATCAAAGGAAGAAGGAATGCAAGTGCAACGGATTATAGAAACAACTGACTAACTCAAAGCTTAAATGCAAAGGAATTATGACTTCCAGAACAAGGGATCAGAAGCAGACGTTCTGATCAAGGATGGATCAATTGAATATACCAAAGGCACAATCGACGACAGATAGTTTGGTCGAGAACCAGCTCATGTTCAACATGACGTCTGAGCCGGAAAGATAATCCCAGGACTCGACTGATGATTGTGAACATTCACAACATATTGAATCAACGGTCTCAAAAATGATGGTGACGAAGGATGCCAATATGATTACTATACTTATGAGATTAATCATAATGAAAGCAAACAAGAAATTCCATACCAATAGGTTGCTGAGGATTTTCGGAATATCGAATGGTATTTCGAAGACTTTTGTGTAACACAGGAACAACTGGGGGACGAGCGGATACTCGATAAGTGCGAGTAATTATCCGTAGGGGTATTCATGCAGCAAGGAACTGCAGGGCAGTAAGCGCAAAGTATTTTCGGAACGGTAAAGAAACTTCGGGGTATCTTGTAATAACAAGATCAATGGGGGATGATCGTATGAATGGCAAGTGTAAGTAGTTATCCATACGGATTTATCGGTGGTCAGGAATAGCAAAAGTGATGGGCACAAAGTCTCGAGAGAACATCAGAGAGTATCTTCGGAATCTTCTGATGTAGCAGGCGATCATCTGAAGTGAGGGGCTCTCCAGGAAAAAGTACTTGCGAGAACCTAAAGTTAGTTTTGTTTTTAGCAAAATCGTTTAACCCGAATAGAAGAGAGTTCAGAATCCCAGAGTAAAGGTCGAGGAGTAAAAGATCCTAATACCTCCCGATGGCGACGTGGGCCCATGGGCCACACAGCCATGTTAGTAAAAGTTTTTCAACGACTAGACTCGACTTCGGCCAAGGAGTGTGGAAGGGGGATTCCTACAGGCAGTCGGCTCTGATACCAACTTGTGACGCCCCCGATTCAATCGTACACTAATCATGCACGCAAATGTGTACGATCAAGATCAGGGACTCACGGGAAGATATCACAACACAACTCTACAAATAAAATAAGTCATACAAGCAACATAATACAAGCCAGGGGCCTCGAGGGCTCGAATACAAGTGCTCGATCATAGACGAGTCAGCGGAAGCAACAATATCTGAGTACAGACATAAGTTAAACAAGTTTGCCTTAAGAAGGCTAGCACAAACTGGGATACAGATCGAAAGAGGCGCAGGCCTCCTGCCTGGGATCCTCCTAACTACTCCTGGTCGTCATCAGCGGCCTGCACGTAGTAGTAGGCACCTCCAGTGTAGTAGGGGTCGTCGTCGACGGTGGCGTCTGGCTCCAGGGCTCCATCCTCTGGTTGCGACAACCAGGTAGAAGGGAAAGGGAAAAGAGGGAGAAAGCAACCGTGAGTACTCATCCAAAGTACTCGCAAGCAAGGAACTACACTACATATGCATGGGTATATGTGTAAGGAGGCCATATCGGTGGACTGAACTGCAGAATGCCAGAATAAAAGGGGGATAGCTAGTCCTATCGAAGACTACGCTTCTGGCAGCCTCCGTCTCGCAGCACGTAGAAGAGAGTAGATTGAAATCCTCCAAGTAGCATCTCCAAGTAGCATATCCAGGTAGCATCTCCAAGCGCATCTCCAGTCGCATCGCATAGCATAATCCTACCCGACGATCCTCTCCTCGTCGCCCTGTAGAAAAGCGATCACCGGGTTGTCTGTGGAACTTGGAAGGGTGTGTTTTATTAAGTATCCGGTTCTAGTTGTCATAAGGTCAAGGTACAACTCCAAGTCGTCCTGTTATCGAAGATCACGGCTATTCGAATAGATTAACTTCCCTGCAGGGGTGCACCACATTACCCAACACGCTTGATCCCATTTGGCCGGACACACTTTCCTGAGTCATGCCCGGCCGCGGAAGATCAACACGTCGCAGCCCCACCTAGGCACAACAGAGAGGCCAGCACGCCGGTCTAAACCTAAGCGCGCAGGGGTCTGGGCCCATCGCCCTGAGCACACCTGCACGTTGCGAGGGCGGCCGGAAGCAGACCTAGCCTAGTAGGCGTTCCAGTCCAATCCGGCGCGCGCGCCGCTCCGTCGCTGACATCTGAAGTGCTTCGGCTGATACCACGACGTCGGGATACCCATAACTACTCCCACGTAGATGGTTAGTGCGTATAGGCTCGTAGCCGACTCAGATCAAATACCAAGATCTCGTTAAGCGTGTTAAGTAACCGCGAACGCCGAACAAGGCCAGGCCCACCTGTCTCCTAGGTGGTCTCAACCTGCCCTGTCGCTCCGCCACAAAGTAACAGTCGGGGGCCGTCGGGAACTCAGGCCCACCACTACCTGGATGGAGCCACCTGCCCCTTCAGCCCCCATCTCCAAACAGTATCACCAGTAATGTAACAGTGTAAAGTATATAGTATATGCCCGTGATCACCTCCCGAAGTGATCACAGCCCAGTAGTATAGCATGGCAGACGGACAAGAGTGTAGGGTCACTGATGGAACACTAGCATCCTATACTAAGCATTTAGGATTGCGGGTAAGGTATCAATGACTGTAGCAGCAATGACAGGCTATGCATCAGAATAGGATTAACAGAAAGCAGTAACATGCTACACTACTCTAATGCAAGCAGTATAGAGAAGAGTAGGCGATATCTGGTGATCATAGGGGGGGCTTGCCTGGTTGCTCTGGCAAGAGAGAGGGGTCGTCAACTCCGTAGTCGAACTGGTCAGCAGCAGCGTCGGTCTCGTAGTCTACCGGAGAGAAGAGGGGGAAGAAATAATGAATACAGAGCAAACAAAGCATCACAAATTATAACAAGGCAATACACGGTGTTCGGTGTGCCCTAACGCGGTAGTAGGTGATACCGGAGAAGGGGGGAAAACATCCGGGAAAGTATTCCCGGTGTTTCGTGTTTTCGGGCAGAGGAGCCGGAGGGGGAAAGTTGCGAGTTCGATAGGTTAGGGGTGTGTGGCGGACGAACGGGTTGCGTATCCGGATTCGTCTC
>NW_025234654.1:4060-6879 GCF_018294505.1 Triticum aestivum | reverse complement strand
AAAAAAAAAAACGGATTAGCGTTACAAGGTAACTGGAATAGCACCTCATTGCACGAAATGACACCTTTGACTACAAGGGCTTTTCTAGCCGCTGCATTTGGCCTTGGCGCCAACGGTCATCTAGTATAATGTATGTTTTGATGGGGCTGTGCTGCCTGGATTCCTGGTGGTTACATTATTCTTTTTTCTTGTATTTTGTGAATCCATTATTCATTCATGTGTTTGAAAATAATCTTTGAGTAGACCTTTGCCTAAGGTTAGTCTCCCGAAACTAACTTTGTTTGATTTGATTCGGCCGGAGGATTGAGTTACGGTGAAGCGAAGAAAGAATGTGCGTTGATCGGCCAGGCGTCTGGGATCGCCGGCGCCAGTCATGACGGCCGCGGCGACCTCGATTCAAATGACGAGGGCGGCCAGGTTGGAACAGCTGCTGGGTGCGGCTGGGCCAGCGCTGCCAGTTTTGGGCCCGGTTGGAACTGGGCTGGAGCTACATGGGTATGAGGCCCATGATGCTTCTGGAGTCCATCCTGATACGGTCGATGCCCCATGCACGTACGAAGTCGATCGTGAAACTTACTCTGCGCCGTCGCTGGGTAGAGCTAGGGTTCGTAGGTGTGGGCGTCGCGGATATCCGGTGTGCGGGGATCCTAGGGCGAGGAGGATCTCGCCACTGCGAGCGATGGCTGGCCGGGGTGCCGCCCCGCCACCTGCTGCGAAGAACGGCGCGGTGGGGAGGGGCGGGGTAGCTCCACCGCCGGCGGAAGGAACGGGCCGTGGCGCCCCTGTACCGCACGGGCAGCGGCCTCCGGCGCCGGTTGCGGGTGCTGCGGGACGGGGAGGGGCGGCTCCCACGCAGCACCGCGGAGCTCCGCCTCCTCCCGGTCTGAGGCAACCGGCGGGGGTCGCCGCGAACCAGGGAGCCCGGCCTCCGGCTAAGCTGCCGCATGCGGCTGGGCGAGGCGGGCTAAGGCCCCCGGCGCCGGGAGCGGCGCCGTCAACTGCCGGACGGGGAGGGCAACGACCACCTGCTCCGGTGGTGCCAACCGCAGTGACTGCGGCGGCGGGTTCTGTAGGTCACCGACCTTCTGCGCGGGGTGTGGCTCCGGATGGGCGTGGAGGTGTTACCCCCGAGACCGTGCAGGCGCCTTCGGGAGGACAGCACCGTGCACCTCCGCCACATCTTGTTGCACGGCCGACACAGACTCAGGCGAGACAGACTAATAATAACGGAGGTCCAAATGATCCACCCCGAGGCCAGTGGGGGGATGACGGGTACGATGCATATGGTGTTGGTCAGCATCGAGGATCCTCTTCCACGGGAGGAGGCCGTGGATATGCATGGCAGAGTGACGGGTCTGCGGAGAGACCGTTTCTTGGCCCAGCTGGAGGTTTTGTTGAGGGAGCCTCTGGACCGGATAATCGACAGAGAGGTGGTTTTCGTGGTTATCGTGGCCGTGGCAGGGGCCGTGGGAGGTTTCGCCGACCGCCTCCGCCCAGGGGAGCAGACCCTACCGTATCGGCAATGGAGACTGACCGTGTTCCCTCTGAGCTACCACCACAGGCGATGGAGGTGGTGAATGCGTTGGCCGTTGTTGACGTTCCTGAGACTGGGATGGGGACGGAGGTCGCTGATAGGGCCGATGCTGAGCGGGCATCCAAATATGCACGCAAGAAAGAGAGGATGCTTTGTTACCAGTGTGGGGAGAAAGGTCACTTCATTGCTGAATGTGTGGCTCAGCTATGTGAGTCTTGTGGCAAGCCAGCACATACCTCGGGGGAGTGCCCTCTTTTGCAGGAGCAGATTCCAGCTCTTACAGTGTACGGAGTATATTGTGCTGAGCTGATGTTTTTTGAGTCCGCAGCTGCGAGAGAGATTCCAGTTGATACTCGAACCTCACTACTGGATTGGTGAAGGTCACCCAGGGAGATGTCTCTCAGGCTCAGATTTTGCAGAGGCTTCAGGAGTTGGCTCCGGGTGATTTTCAGTGGGACCTTGTTTTCATAGAAGAAAGAGTGTTCAGAGTTGAGTTTCCATCGGTTGAGGACTTGCAGCGCTTGCTGAGCTTTGGGATGTGTAAGGTGCCAGGCACCAATTGTATTTTGGAGTTTCAGGAATGGAAGAAAGTAGAGCCTAAGGGGAAGCCTCTCACTCAGGTGTGGTTACGCTTCTCTGGGGCACCATCTGAGGCCTTGACAGATGTTCGCGTTGTGGCTAGTCTCGGTATCATGGTTGGTAAAACGGAAAAGGTTGATATGGCATTCACTCGGGCCCAGGGGGTGGCCAGATTGCGAGTCAGTATTTTGGACATAGAGTACGTCCCGGACGTGGTCAACCGGACTTATAGGGGAGAGGTGTTCCCCCTTGAGATTGAGTTTGAGGACGCCGAGTTGTTTGCTGAGGTGGCTACTGGTACTGATGTGGATATGCACGAGGGGGACGATAATGCTGGTGCAAGGAAGGAACCGACTGATGAGGCTGGTCAGGAGTCCAACGGATCGGGACCTATGACTCAGGGGCCCGAGACTGGATATGGGGTTGAGCCGTCCCCTGCTTCGTCTATGCCTAAGAGCACACTGCGGTTTGGATCTTTTCAGCCTGCGTCTGCTCCTCCTAGGCTTTGGAGCGATCGGGTGGACTCTGATGATGCTTTCGAGCGCTCGCTCCCGGCATTGGACTTTGGATCGGCTGTCCGTCCTACGGACGGAGTCCGTGATACGGGTGTGTCCGAGTCGACCTTGGGGAGGATAGGCAATGTGGAGTCTCAGGTGGCTCCGTTGCTCCCAGGGTCCTTGGTGCCTTCGTGCGGCCGGACAGAGGT
>NW_025234654.1:0-3875 GCF_018294505.1 Triticum aestivum | reverse complement strand
CAGGCGGCCACGACTTCCTCTCCTTCTACCTTGTCACCAGTGTTGGCGGCTTTGGCGCCGGTGGCCGGCTGTGGTGGATCCTGTCTGGGGCAGGTGGTCCCGGACGTGCGCTCCGCGGGAGCTCTGCCTGCGGATGTATCGCCGGAGGCGCTAGGCGGGCGTTAGGGGCAGGTGGCCCCGACCCCTCTGGTATCTACGGCGGTCGGGACGGCGGCGCACTCGGGTTCGAGGGCGATGGCAGGGGGCGGCCTAGGGCAGGCGGCCTCGGCACCCACTTCCCCCCGCCTTCCTCCCGTCCTGCGGAGGTCTCCTTCGTCTCAGCCTCCTCCGAGTGCCGCTACTCGGGAGGAGGTCATTGGTTTCGGAGGGATCCCAGACCCGGTCTCCGAGGGGAGACGGATGAGCTCTCGTCTCCAGGACCTTCCGGAGGTTGATGATATGCAGCAGCGGTGCGCTATGCGGGCGGCCAAGTTTCGTGACATTGAGGTCACAACCGGTATGTCAGTAAACTTATCCAATTCTATTTTGCATTATTCTAAGGATGAGATTATTAATAATGCAAACCAAGTAGGGGTTTCGCTTGGGAATAACAATTCTGAAATTACAAACTCAGTTAACGATCTCCTAGATTTGGAAGCGGAACGTGCTTTAGAAACCATTAGAAACCTAGCGGCAGTAAGACCTATGAATGATGCTGAGATTGATGCGTTGGGGGTAAGAGTGTTTGACCATTTTTGTGTGGGTCTTGTTCCTCCATCTGCGGAGTCTGAGGAGGAGGAACTCAGTGTGGAGGATGTAGTAATTCCACAACCGGAGCCCGGTTATGAGGACCGGACGTCGGGTAATAATATTCCAAAACGTAAGTGGAAGCGGAAGGTGTACCCTGCATCCACGGTACGTAGGAGCGTTAGGATTCGTATGGCCAAAAAATTCCATGATGACCTATGAAAGGAATATTCTGGAATAGCAGAGGTCTCAAGGACTTGGCTAAACGAAGGTTTCTCGCTCAAGCGTCTTTGGAGCACCGATTAGATTTCATTGCCCTTTCTGAAACTGGTCAGGATAACTTTGCGCCATAGTTTCTTAACACGCTTTCGGGAGGTGTAGATTTCGATTGGCACTGCCTTCCTCCAAGAGGGAGATCAGGTGGCATTTCGCTTGGTGTGAGATGTGATTCCCTTGAAGTACGTAGCGTTGTGATGGGTGACTTCGCGGTCAAATTTCGAGTTAGGTCTAAAGCAGATGGGTTTAACTGGGTTCTGGTGGCGGTGTATGGGGCCGCACAACCTGAGCTTAAACCGGAATTTCTGGCTGACCTGGTTCGTATTTGCGGGTCTGAGCAACTCCCAATTTTGGTTGGGGGGGACTTCAACATCATTCGGAGGAGGGACGAAAAGAATAACGATAACTTTGAGGAAGATGGTCGTTTATGTTTAACACCATCATTGAGAGTTTGGATCTGAGAGAGATCGAGCTTTCTGGTCGACAATTCACCTGGGCTAACTCTTTACCTAATCCGACGTATGAGAAGTTGGATCGGGTACTAGCAAGTGCCGAGTGGGAACAGAAGTTCCCTCTCGTGACGGTTCAGGCTCTCACGCGCGGTATATCGGACCACACGCCTTTGTTCATAGACTCAGGCGAGCCCAGACATGTGGGAAACAAAAATACCTTCTCCTTCGAAATGGCGTGGTTTGAACGAGAAGGTTTCCTAGATCTCATAGCCAGGGAGTGGGCTACAGACACAGGGGGCAGATCGTCTGTCGAGAGATGGCAGAATAAGATCAGGCATTTGAGGAGTTTTCTCCAGGGATGGGCCAAGCACCTTAGTGGAGCTTATAAGATTGAGAAGGACAGACTTCTTGCTCTTGTACAATCCCTAGATATTAAAGCTGAATCAACGATTTTGCAACCTGCTGAATTGAATTTTAAGCTTGATACGGAGAAGAGGTTGAAGGAACTTCTCCGCGAAGAAGAGTTGAAGTGGGCGCTCAGAGCAAAGGTTCGCAAAGTAATCCAGGGGGATGCGAACACTCAATTCTTTCATCTCATTGCTAATGGCAAACACAGAAAGAAGAGAATTTTCCAGCTTGAGCAAGACGAAGGCACAATTGTTGGTCATGATAATCTGAAACTTTACATCACCGAATACTACAAGCAGCTATTTGGACCTCCGGAGGATAGTGCTGTGTCCCTCGATGAGTCCAGGAATGAGGATGTGCCTCAACTAACTGCTTCTGATAATGCTATCTTGGTTGCTCCGTTTACGGAAAAGGAGGTTTTTGATGCCATCTCTCAGATGGAGAACAATAAGGCTCCCAGGCCTGATGGGTTTCCGACGGAGTTCTATAAAAAATGCTGGCATATTATCAAGGGGGATCTATTACCTATGTTTCATGACCTTTTTGCTGGACGGCTTCAAATTTTTCACTTGAATTTTGGAACTATAACACTGCTACCAAAAAAGACCGATGCTCTGAGGATTGAGCAGTTCAGGCCTATATGCCTCTTGAATGTTAGTTTCAAAATTTTTACCAAGGTGGGGACTAATAGGCTCACATAGATTGCGCATTCTGTGGTGCAGCAGTCCCAGACAGCTTTCATGTTGGATAGAAACATCCTGGAGGGGGTGGTGGTCTTGCATGAAACGCTCCATGAAATCCACTCAAAGAAACTAGATGGAGTTATCTTTAAAGTGGATTTCGAGAAAGCGTACGATAAAGTTAAGTGGCCTTTCCTACAACAAGCATTGCGTATGAAAGGTTTCGACGAGGTTTGGAGAAGCCAGGTTGAATCTTTTACGCAAAAGGGGAGTGTTGGCATTAAAGTGAATGACGACATTGGTCATTACTTTCAGACTCACAAGGGCCTACGGCAAGGGGATCCAATGTCCCCTATTTTGTTCAACATTGTTGTGGACATGTTGGCAGTTTTGTTAGGAAGAGCCAAGGAGGCTGGCCAAGTGGGAGGCTTGGTGCCTCATTTAGTGGATGGAGGAATTTCCATTCTTCAGTATGCTGATGATACTATCATCTTTATGGAGCATGACTTGGTAAAAGCAAGAAATATGAAGCTGCTGCTATGTTTGTTTGAGCAATTGAGTGGGCTCAAAATTAATTTCCACAAAAGCGAGTTGTTCTGCTTTGGTAGGGCCAAGGAGGAACAAGAGGCCTACAAATAATTGTTTGGGTGTGGTTTGGGGGAGTTTCCTTTCACATACTTAGGAATTCCTATCCACCACCGTAAGCTTACGAACAATGAATGGAAGTGTATTGATGATCGATTCGAAAAGAAACTAAGTTGCTGGAAGGGTAAGCTCATGTCCTATGGAGGCCGTTTAATTCTTATTAATTCGGTTCTCACGAGCATGCCTATGTATGCGTTTTCCTCTGCACTTTTCTTTGTATTTCATTTATGGAATCGTCCGGGCAGAAACGGGCAAGAATCGAAGTTCCAGTTGGTGTAAGGAAAAAACTGGACTTCTATCGATCGCGTTTCTTTTGGCAGGGAGATGAGCTAAAAAGAAAATACCGTTTAGCAAAGTGGGATATCATCTGTAGACCGAAAGACCAAGGGGGTCTCGGGATTGAAAATCTTGAAGTTAAGAACCGATGCCTTCTCAGTAAGTGGTTGTGGAAGTTATCTTCAGGAACTGACGCCACTTGGGCACAAATCCTTCGTAATAAGTATCTTCAAACCAAAACGTCGTCTCAGGTCACGGTTAGACCAACTGATTCACCCTTTTGGAAAGGGCTTATGAAAGTTAAGCTTTCATTGTTTCAGAGGACAAAGCATATTGTTGGTAATGGTGCCAGCACGAGATTCTGGGAGGATACTTGGCTCGGAGGTGCGCCCCTTGCAATCCAGTATCCGTC
>NW_025234653.1:0-6879 GCF_018294505.1 Triticum aestivum | reverse complement strand
CCTCCTGGGAAGTCCTCGTGTTGCATTCCCTTTTTAATTTTTTTCGCGCCGCTTGCAAAACAAAACGCACGTGTAAGTAATATATTTACCGTGTTTTATTATTTTGCACGAGTGCGGTAAGTCATAGCTGGGTGCTCACGATTCACGGGTCCAGCGTCGGCGTTGTGGCGCGGCAAGCGTGCACTGGTGCGGTTGAGAGGGAGGGGTGGAAACCGCGTTAAACTCGTCTCCGTAGTTGAGAGGGAGCGGCCAAAGCAATGTACAATCGTCTTTGTAGTGGAGCTGGGAGGGGCAAGGATAAGGGACGAAGACCGGGGTAACATGTTGGATGCGATCATACCAGCACTAAAGCACCGAATCCCATCAGAACTCTGAAGTTAAGCGTGCTTGGGCGAGAGTAGTACTAGGATGGGTGACCTCCTGGGAAGTCCTTGTGTTGCATTCCCTTTTTAATTTTTTTCGCGCCGCTTGCAAAACAAAACGCACGTGTAAGTAGTATATTTACCGTGTTTTATTATTTTGCACGAGTGCGGTAAGTCATAGCTGGGTGCTCACGATTCACGGGTCCAGCGTCGGTGTTGTGGCGTGGCAAGCGTGCACTGGTGCGGTTGAGAGGGAGGGGTGGAAACCGCGTTAAACTCGTCTCCGTAGTTGAGAGGGAGCGGCCAAAGCAATGTACAATCGTCTTTGTAGTGGAGCTGGGAGGGGCAAGGATAAGGGACGAAGACCGGGGTAACATGTCGAATGGGATCATACTAGCACTAAAGCACCGGATCCCATCAGAACTCCGAAGTTAAGCGTGCTTGGGCGAGAGTAGTACTAGGATGGGTGACCTCCTGGGAAGTCCTCGTGTTGCATTCCCTTTTTAATTTTTTTCGCGCCGCTTGCAAAACAAAACGCACGTGTAAGTAATATATTTACCGTGTTTTATTATTTTGCACGAGTGCGGTAAGTCATAGCTGGATGCTCACGATTCACGGGTCCAGCGTCGGCGTTGTGGCGCGGCAAGCGTGCACTGGTGCGGTTGAGAGGGAGGGGTGGAAACCGCGTTAAACTCGTCTCCGTAGTTGAGAGGGAGCGGCCAAAGCAATGTACAATCGTCTTTGTAGTGGAGCTGGGAGGGGCAAGGATAAGGGACGAAGACCGGGGTAACATGTCGGATGCGATCATACCAGCACTAAAGCACCGGATCCCATCAGAACTCCGAATTTAAGCGTGCTTGGGCGAGAGTAGTACTAGGATGGGTGACCTCCTGGGAAGTCCTCGTGTTGCATTCCCTTTTTAATTTTTTTCGCGCCGCTTGCAAAACAAAACGCACGTGTAAGTAATATATTTACCGTTTTTATTATTTTGCACGAGTGCGGTAAGTCATAGCTGGGTGCTCACGATTCACGGGTCCAGCGTCGGCGTTGTGGCGCGGCAAGCGTGCACTGGTGCGGTTGAGAGGGAGGGGTGGAAACCGCGTTAAACTCGTCTCCGTAGTTGAGAGGGAGCGGCCAAAGCAATGTACAATCGTCTTTGTAGTGGAGCTGGGAGGGGCAAGGATAAGGGACGAAGACCGGGGTAACATGTCGGATGCGATCATACCAGCACTAAAGCACCGGATCCCATCAGAACTCCGAAGTTAAGCATGCTTGGGCGAGAGTAGTACTAGGATGGGTGACCTCCTGGGAAGTCCTCGTGTTGCATTCCCTTTTTAATTTTTTTCGCGCCGCTTGCAAAACAAAACGCACGTGTAAGTAATATATTTACCGTGTTTTATTATTTTGCACGAGTGCGGTAAGTCATAGCTGGGTGCTCACGATTCACGGGTCCAGCGTCGGTGTTGTGGCGCGGCAAGCGTGCACTGGTGCGGTTGAGAGGGAGGGGTGGAAACCGCGTTAAACTCGTCTCCGTAGTTGAGAGGAAGCGGCCAAAGCAATGTACAATCGTCTTTGTAGTGGAGCTGGGAGGGGCAAGGATAAGGGACGAAGACCGGGGTAACATGTCGGATGCGATCATACCAGCACTAAAGCACCGGATCCCATCAGAACTCCGAAGTTAAGCGTGCTTGGGCGAGAGTAGTACTAGGATGGGTGACCTCCTGGGAAGTCCTCGTGTTGCATTCCCTTTTTAATTTTTTTCGCGCCGCTTGCAAAACAAAACGCACGTGTAAGTAATATATTTACCGTGTTTTATTATTTTGCACGAGTGCGGTAAGTCATAGCTGGGTGCTCACGATTCACGGGTCCAGCGTCGGCGTTGTGGCGCGGCAAGCGTGCACTGGTGCGGTTGAGAGGGTGCTCACGATTCACGGGTCCAGCGTCGGCGTTGTGGCGCGGCAAGCGTGCACTGGTGCGGTTGAGAGGGAGGGGTGGAAACCGCGTTAAACTCGTCTCCGTAGTTGAGAGGGAGCGGCCAAAGCAATGTGCAATCGTCTTTGTAGTGGAGCTGGGAGGGGCAAGGATAAGGGACGAAGACCGGGGTAACATGTCGGATGCGATCATACCAGCACTAAAGCACCGGATCCCATCAGAACTCCGAAGTTAAGCGTGCTTGGGCGAGAGTAGTACTAGGATGGGTGACCTCCTGGGAAGTCCTCGTGTTGCATTCCCTTTTTAATTTTTTTCGCGCCGCTTGCAAAACAAAACGCACGTGTAAGTAATATATTTACCGTGTTTTATTATTTTGCACGAGTGCGGTAAGTCATAGCTGGGTGCTCACGATTCACGGGTCCAGCGTCGGCGTTGTGGCGCGGCAAGCGTGCACTGGTGCGGTTGAGAGGGAGGGGTGGAAACCGCGTTAAACTCGGCTCCGTAGTTGAGAGGGAGCGGCCAAAGCAATGTGCAATCGTCTTTGTAGTGGAGCTGGGAGGGGCAAGGATAAGGGACGAAGACCGGGGTAACATGTCGGATGCGATCATACCAGCACTAAAGCACCGGATCCCATCAGAACTCCGAAGTTAAGCGTGCTTGGGCGAGAGTAGTACTAGGATGGGTGACCTCCTGGGAAGTCCTCGTGTTGCATTCCCTTTTTAATTTTTTTCGCGCCGCTTGCAAAACAAAACGCACGTGTAAGTAATATATTTACCGTGTTTTATTATTTTGCACGAGTGCGGTAAGTCATAGCTGGGTGCTCACGATTCACGGGCCCAGCATCGGCGTTGTGGCGCGGCAAGCGTGCACTGGTGCGGTTGAGAGGGAGGGGTGGAAACCGCGTTAAACTCGTCTCCGTAGTTGAGAGGGAGCGGCCAAAGCAATGTGCAATCGTCTTTGTAGTGGAGCTGGGAGGGGCAAGGATAAGGGACGAAGACCGGGGTAACATGTCGGATGCGATCATACCAGCACTAAAGCACCGGATCCCATCAGAACTCCGAAGTTAAGCGTGCTTGGGCGAGAGTAGTACTAGGATGGGTGACCTCCTGGGAAGTCCTCGTGTTGCATTCCCTTTTTAATTTTTTTCGCGCCGCTTGCAAAAGAAAACGCACGTGTAAGTAATATATTTACCGTGTTTTATTATTTTGCACGAGTGCGGTAAGTCATAGCTGGGTGCTCACGATTCACGGGTCCAGCGTCGGCGTTGTGGCGCGGCAAGCGTGCACTGGTGCGGTTGAGAGGGAGGGGTGGAAACCGCGTTAAACTCGTCTCCGTAGTTGAGAGGGAGCGGCCAAAGCAATGTGCAATCGTCTTTGTAGTGGAGCTGGGAGGGGCAAGGATAAGGGACGAAGACCGGGGTAACATGTCGGATGCGATCATACCAGCACTAAAGCACCGGATCCCATCAGAACTCCGAAGTTCAGCGTGCTTGGGCGAGAGTAGTACTAGGATGGGTGACCTCCTGGGAAGTCCTCGTGTTGCATTCCCTTTTTAATTTTTTTCGCGCCGCTTGCAAAACAAAACGCACGTGTAAGTAATATATTTACCGTGTTTTATTATTTTGCACGAGTGCGGTAAGTCATAGCTGGGTGCTCACGATTCACGGGCCCAGCGTCGGCGTTGTGGCGCGGCAAACGTGCACTGGTGCGGTTGAGAGGGAGGGGTGGAAACCGCGTTAAACTCGTCTCCGTAGTTGAGAGGGAGCGGCCAAAGCAATGTGCAATCGTCTTTGTAGTGGAGCTGGGAGGGGCAAGGATAAGGGACGAAGACCGGGGTAACATGTCGGATGCGATCATACCAGCACTAAAGCACCGGATCCCATCAGAACTCCGAAGTTAAGCGTGCTTGGGCGAGAGTAGTACTAGGATGGGTGACCTCCTGGGAAGTCCTCGTGTTGCATTCCCTTTTTAATTTTTTTCGCGCCGCTTGCAAAACAAAACGCACGTGTAAGTAATATATTTACCGTGTTTTATTATTTTGCACGAGTGCGGTAAGTCATAGCTGGGTGCTCACGATTCACGGGCCCAGCGTCGGCGTTGTGGCGCGGCAAGCGTGCACTGGTGCGGTTGAGAGGGAGGGGTGGAAACCGCGTTAAACTCGTCTCCGTAGTTGGGAGGGAGCGGCCAAAGCAATGTGCAATCGTCTTTGTAGTGGAGCAGGGAGGGGCAAGGATAAGGGACGAAGACCGGGGTAACATGTCGGATGCGATCATACCAGCACTAAAGCATCGGATCCCATCAGAACTCCGAAGTTAAGCGTGCTTGGGCGAGAGTAGTACTAGGATGGGTGACCTCCTGGGAAGTCCTCGTGTTGCATTCCCTTTTTAATTTTTTTCGCGCCGCTTGCAAAACAAAACGCACGTGTAAGTAATATATTTACCGTGTTTTATTATTTTGCACGAGTGCGGTAAGTCATAGCTGGGTGCTCACGATTCACGGGCCCAGCGTCGGTGTTGTGGCGCGGCAAGCGTGCACTGGTGCGGTTGAGAGGGAGGGGTGGAAACCGCGTTAAACTCGTCTCCGTAGTTGAGAGGGAGCGGCCAAAGCAATGTGCAATCGTCTTTGTAGTGGAGCTGGGAGGGGCAAGGATAAGGGACGAAGACCGGGGTAACATGTCGGATGCGATCATACCAGCACTAAAGCACCGGATCCCATCAGAACTCCGAAGTTAAGCGTGCTTGGGCGAGAGTAGTACTAGGATGGGTGACCTCCTGGGAAGTCCTCGTGTTGCATTCCCTTTTAAATTTTTTTCGCGCCGCTTGCAAAACAAAACGCACGTGTAAGTAATATATTTACCGTGTTTTATTATTTTGCACGAGTGCGGTAAGTCATAGCTGGGTGCTCACGATTCACGGGTCCAGCGTCGGCGTTGTGGCGCGGCAAGCGTGCACTGGTGCGGTTGAGAGGGAGGGGTGGAAACCGCGTTAAACTCGTCTCCGTAGTTGAGAGGGAGCGGCCAAAGCAATGTGCAATCGTCTTTGTAGTGGAGCTGGGAGGGGCAAGGATAAGGGACGAAGACCGGGGTAACATGTCGGATGCGATCATACCAGCACTAAAGCACCGGATCCCATCAGAACTCCGAAGTTAAGCGTGCTTGGGCGAGAGTAGTACTAGGATGGGTGACCTCCTGGGAAGTCCTCGTGTTGCATTCCCTTTTTAATTTTTTTCGCGCCGCATGCAAAACAAAACGCACGTGTAAGTAATATATTTACCGTGTTTTATTATTTTTCACGAGTGCGGTAAGTCATAGCTGGGTGCTCACGATTCACGGGTCCAGCGTCGGCGTTGTGGCGCGGCAAGCGTGCACTGGTGCGGTTGAGAGGAAGGGGTGGAAACCGCGTTAAACTCGTCTCCGTAGTTGAGAGGGAGCGGCCAAAGCAATGTGCAATCGTCTTTGTAGTGGAGCTGGGAGGGGCAAGGATAAGGGACGAAGACCGGGGTAACATGTCGGATGCGATCATACCAGCACTAAAGCACCGGATCCCATCAGAACTCCGAAGTTAAGCGTGCTTGGGCGAGAGTAGTACTAGGATGGGTGACCTCCTGGGAAGTCCTCGTGTTGCATTCCCTTTTTAATTTTTTTCGCGCCGCTTGCAAAACAAAACGCACGTGTAAGTAATATATTTACCATGTTTTATTATTTTGCACGAGTGCGGTAAGTCATAGCTGGGTGCTCACGATTCACGGGCCCAGCGTCGGCGTTGTGGCGCGGCAAGCGTGCACTGGTGCGGTTGAGAGGGAGGGGTGGAAACCGCGTTAAACTCGTCTCCGTAGTTGAGAGGGAGCGGCCAAAGCAATGTGCAATCGTCTTTGTAGTGGAGCTGGGAGGGGCAAGGATAAGGGACGAAGACCGGGGTAACATGTCGGATGCGATCATACCAGCACTAAAGCACCGGATCCCATCAGAACTCCGAAGTTAAGCGTGCTTGGGCGAGAGTAGTACTAGGATGTGTGACCTCCTGGGAAGTCCTCGTGTTGCATTCCCTTTTTAATTTTTTTCGCGCCGCTTGCAAAACAAAACGCACGTGTAAGTAATATATTTACCGTGTTTTATTATTTTGCACGAGTGCGGTAAGTCATAGCTGGGTGCTCACGATTCACGGGTCCAGCATCGGCGTTGTGGCGCGGCAGGCGTGCACTGGTGCGGTTGAGAGGGAGGGGTGGAAACCGCGTTAAACTCGTCTCCGTAGTTGAGAGGGAGCGGTCAAAGCAATGTGCAATCGTCTTTGTAGTGGAGCTGGGAGGGGCAAGGATAAGGGACGAAGACCGGGGTAACATGTCGGATGCGATCATACCAGCACTAAAGCACCGGATCCCATCAGAACTCCGAAGTTAAGCGTGGTTGGGCGAGAGTAGTACTAGGATGGGTGACCTCCTGGGAAGTCCTCGTGTTGCATTCCCTTTTTAATTTTTTTCGCGCCGCTTGCAAAACAAAACGCACGTGTAAGTAATATATTTACCGTGTTTTATTATTTTGCACGAGTGCGGTAAGTCATAGCTGGGTGCTCACGATTCACGGGTCCAGC
>NW_025234652.1:5817-6880 GCF_018294505.1 Triticum aestivum | reverse complement strand
AAGCTTGTACAAATAATTTTACACTAGAGTTGACTAGCTCTATAGTCTAGTACAAATAATTTTACACTAGAGTTGAACAAGCTCTATAAGCTAGTTCAAATAATTTTACACTAGAGCTGAACTAGCTCTATAGCCTAGTACAAATAATTTTACACTAGAGTTGAACTAGCTCTATAAGCTAGTTCAAACAATTTTACACTAGAGTTGAACTAGCTCTATAAGCTAGTTCAAATAATTTTACACTAGAGTTGAACTAGCTCTATAACCTAGTTCAAATAATTTTACACTAGAGTTGAACTAGCTCTATAAGCTAGTTCAAATAATTTTACACTAGAGTTGAACTAGCTCTATAAGCTAGTTCAAATAATTTTACACTAGAGTTGAACTAGCTCTATAACCTAGTTCAAATAATTTTACACTAGAGTTGAACTAGCTCTATAAGCTTGTACAAATAATTTTACACTAGAGTTGAACTAGCTCTATAGCCTAGTACAAATAATTTTACACTAGAGTTGAACTAGCTCTATAAGCTAGTTCAAATAATTTTATGCTAGAATTGAACAAGGTCTATAAGCTAGTTCAAATACTTTTACACTGAAGTTGAACTAGCTCTATAAGCTAGTACAAATAATTTACAGTAGAGTTGAACTAGCTTTATAAGCTAGTTCAAATAATTTTAAACTAGAGTTGAACTAGCTCTATAAGCTAGTTCAAATAATTTTACACTGGAGTTGATCTAGCTCTATAAGCTTGTACAAATAATTTTACAGTAGAGTTGAACTAGCTCTATAAGCTAGTTCAAATAATTTTACACTAGAGTTGAACTACCTCTATAAGCTAGTTCAAATAATTTTACACTAGAGTTGAACTAGCTCTATAACATAGTTCAAATAATTTTACACTAGGGTTGAACTTGCTCTATAAGCTTGTACAAATAATTTTACACTAGAGTTGAACTAGCTCTATAGCCTAGTACAAATAATTTTACACTAGAGTTGAACTAGCTCTATAAGCTAGTTCATACAATTTTACACTAGAGTTGAACTAGCTCTATAAGCTTGTT
>NW_025234652.1:2508-4226 GCF_018294505.1 Triticum aestivum | reverse complement strand
AAGCTTGTACAAATAATTTTACACTAGAGTTGACTAGCTCTATAGTCTAGTACAAATAATTTTACACTAGAGTTGAACAAGCTCTATAAGCTAGTTCAAATAATTTTACACTAGAGCTGAACTAGCTCTATAGCCTAGTACAAATAATTTTACACTAGAGTTGAACTAGCTCTATAAGCTAGTTCAAACAATTTTACACTAGAGTTGAACTAGCTCTATAAGCTAGTTCAAATAATTTTACACTAGAGTTGAACTAGCTCTATAACCTAGTTCAAATAATTTTACACTAGAGTTGAACTAGCTCTATAAGCTAGTTCAAATAATTTTACACTAGAGTTGAACTAGCTCTATAAGCTAGTTCAAATAATTTTACACTAGAGTTGAACTAGCTCTATAACCTAGTTCAAATAATTTTACACTAGAGTTGAACTAGCTCTATAAGCTTGTACAAATAATTTTACACTAGAGTTGAACTAGCTCTATAGCCTAGTACAAATAATTTTACACTAGAGTTGAACTAGCTCTATAAGCTAGTTCAAATAATTTTACGCTAGAATCGAACAAGGTCTATAAGCTAGTTCAAATACTTTTACACTGGAGTTGAACTAGCTCTACAAGCTAGTACAAATAATTTACAGTAGAGTTGAACTAGCTTTATAAGCTAGTTCAAATAATTTTAAACTAGAGTTGAACTAGCTCTATAAGCTAGTTCAAATAATTTTACACTGGAGTTGATCTAGCTCTATAAGCTTGTACAAATAATTTTACAGTAGAGTTGAACTAGCTCTATAAGCTAGTTCAAATAATTTTACACTAGAGTTGAACTACCTCTATAAGCTAGTTCAAATAATTTTACACTAGAGTTGAACTAGCTCTATTACATAGTTCAAATAATTTTACACTAGGGTTGAACTTGCTCTATAAGCTTGTACAAATAATTTTACACTAGAGTTGAACTAGCTCTATAGCCTAGTACAAATAATTTTACACTAGAGTTGAACTAGCTCTATAAGCTAGTTCAAATAATTTTACACTAGAATTGAACAAGTTCTATAAGCTAGTTCAAATACTTTTACACTTGAGTTGAACTAGCTCTATAAGCTTGTACAAATAATTTTACAGTAGAGTTGAACTAGGTCTATAAGCTAGTTCAAATAATTTTACACTAGAGTTGAACTAGCTCTATAGCATAGTACAAATAATTTTACACTAGAGTTGAACTAGCTCTATAAGCTTGTACAAATAATTTTACACTAGAGTTGACTAGCTCTATAGTCTAGTACAAATAATTTTACACTAGAGTTGAACTAGCTCTATAAGCTAGTTCAAATAATATTACACTAGAGTTGAACTAGCTCTATAGCCTAGTACAAATAATTTTACACTAGAGTTGAACTAGCTCTATAAGCTAGTTCATACAATTTTACACTAGAGTTGAACTAGCTCTATAAGCTTGTTCAAATAATTTTACACTAGAGTTGAACTAGCTCTATAAGCTAGTTCAAATAATTTTACACTAGAGCTGAACTAGCTCTATAGCCTAGTACAAATAATTTTACACTAGAGTTGAACTAGCTCTATAAGCTAGTTCAAACAATTTTACACTAGAGTTGAACTAGCTCTATAAGCTAGTTCAAATAATTTTACACTAGAGTTGAACTAGCTCTATAACCTAGTTCAAATAATTTTACACTAGAGTTGAACTAGCTCTATAAGCT
>NW_025234652.1:0-1644 GCF_018294505.1 Triticum aestivum | reverse complement strand
AAGCTAGTTCAAATAATTTTACACTAGAGTTGAACTAGCTCTATAGCCTAGTACAAATAATTTTACACTAGAGTTGAACTAGCTCTATAAGCTAGTTCAAATAATTTTACACTAGAGTTGAACTAGCTCTATAAGCTAGTTCAAATAATTTTACACTGGAGTTGAACTAGCTCTATAACCTAGTTCAAACAATTTTACACTAGGGTTGACTAGCTCTATAGTCTAGTACAAATAATTTTACACTAGAGTTGAACTAGCTCTATAAGCTAGTTCAAATAATTTTACACTAGAATTGAACTAGCTCTATAAGCTAGTTCAAATAATTTTACACTAGAGTTGAACTAGCTCTATAAGCTAGTTCAAATAATTTTACACTAGAGTTGAACTAGCTCTATAACCTAGTTCAAATAATTTTACACTAGAGTTGAACTAGCTCTATAAGCTTGTACAAATAATTTTACACTAGAGTTGAACTAGCTCTATAGCCTAGTACAAATAATTTTACACTAGAGTTGAACTAGCTCTATAAGCTAGTTCAAATAATTTTACTCTAGAATTGAACAAGTTCTATAAGCTAGTTCAAATACTTTTACACTTGAGTTGAACTAGCTCTATAAGCTTGTACAAATAATTTTACAGTAGAGTTGAACTAGGTCTATAAGCTAGTTCAAATAATTTTACACTAGAGTTGAACTAGCTCTATAGCATAGTACAAATAATTTTACACTAGAGTTGAACTAGCTCTATAAGCTTGTACAAATAATTTTACACTAGAGTTGACTAGCTCTATAGTCTAGTACAAATAATTTTACACTAGAGTTGAACTAGCTCTATAAGCTAGTTCAAATAATTTTACACTAGAGCTGAACTAGCTCTATAGCCTAGTACAAATAATTTTACACTAGAGTTGAACTAGCTCTATAAGCTAGTTCAAACAATTTTACACTAGAGTTGAACTAGCTCTATAAGCTAGTTCAAATAATTTTACACTAGAGTTGAACTAGCTCTATAACCTAGTTCAAATAATTTTACACTAGAGTTGAACTAGCTCTATAAGCTAGTTCAAATAATTTTACACTAGAGTTGAACTAGCTCTATAAGCTAGTTCAAATAATTTTACACTGGAGTTGAACTAGCTCTATAACCTAGTTCAAATAATTTTACACTAGAGTTGACTAGCTCTATAGTCTAGTACAAATAATTTTACACTAGAGTTGAACTAGCTCTATAAGCTAGTTGAAATAATTTTACACTAGAATTGAACTAGCTCTATAAGCTAGTTCAAATAATTTTACACTAGAGTTGAAGTAGCTCTATAAGCTAGTTCAAATAATTTTACACTAGAGTTGAACTAGCTCTATAAGCTAGTTCAAATAATTTTACACTAGAGTTGAACTAGCTCTATAAGCTTGTACAAATAATTTTACACTAGAGTTGAACTAGCTCTATAAGTTTGTACAAATAATTTTACAGTAGAGTTGAACTAGGTCTATAAGCTAGTTCAAATAATTTTACACTAGAGTTGAACTAGCTCTATAGCATAGTACAAATAATTTTACACTAGAGTTGAACTAGCTCTATAAGCTTGTACAAATAATTTTACACTAGAGTTGACTAGCTCTATAGTCTAGTACAAATAATTTT
>NW_025234651.1:6379-6882 GCF_018294505.1 Triticum aestivum | reverse complement strand
GATTTTCAATTTCACGGTCATTTAGCTCTCATAACAAATCGGTAAATGACTGAAAAATAGCAAATGATGTCAGAACATGCTGGAAATTGATGATGTCGCTTTAAATGCTGCATACTAAACGCAAAAATAGTCTAGAGTTCAAATAAGTTTAAGAAACATTGAAGTGCCCGTGTAACAGGTGAGTTCTCGTCCGAAACCCTGATACTCCGAAAGAGATTGTCCAGTTTGTACACGAAGTGCGTCCAGTTTTCGCCGTGACTGTCTCTACTCTTTTGCACATGCTGTGCAGGTGAAATGATGATACCATGCCAAGTTCCAACATTTTCAGAGTTTATTTTGTAGTGATTTTCAATTTCACGGTCATTTAGCTCTCTAAACAAATCGGTAAATGACTAAAAAACAACAAATGATGTCAAAACGTGCGGGAAATTGATGACGTCGCTTTGAATGCTGCATACTGAACGCAAAAATAGTCTGGAGTTGAAATAAGTTTAAGAAACATT
>NW_025234651.1:0-1004 GCF_018294505.1 Triticum aestivum | reverse complement strand
AAAACAGCAAATGATGTCAGAATGTGCTCTCAATTGATGACGTGGCTTTTAATGCTGCACACTGAACGCAAAAATAGTCTGGAGTTCAAATAAGTTTAAGAAACATTGAAGTGCCCGTGTAACAGATGAGTTCTCGTCCGAAACCCTGATAATCCGAAAGAGATTGTCCAGCTTGTACACGAAGTGCATCCAGTTTTCGCCGTGACCCTCTCTATTCTTTTGCACATGCTATGCGGGTGAAATGATGATACCATGCCAAGTTGCAACATTTTCAGAGTTCATTTTGTAGTGATTTTCAATTTCACGGTCATTGAGCTCCCTAAACAAATCGGTAAATGACTGAAAAACAGCAAATGTTGTCAGAACATGCTAGAAATTGATGACGTTGCTTCGAATTCTGCGTACTGAACAGAAAAATAGTCTGGAGTTCAAATAAGTTTAAGAAACATTGAAGTGTTCGTGTAACAGATGAGTTCTCGCCCGAAACCCTGATACTCCGAAAGAGATTGTCCAGTTTGTACACAAAGTGCGTCCAGTTTTCGCTGTGACCCTCTCTACTATTTTGCACATGCTATGCGGGTGAAATGATGATACCATGCGAAGTTCCAAAATTTTCGGAGTTCATTTTGTAGTGATTTTCAATTTCACGGTCATTTAGCTCTCTATACAAATCGGTAAATTACTGAAAAACAGCAAATGATGTCAGAACGTGCTGGAAATTGATGACGTCTCTTTGAATGCTGCATACTGAATGCAAAAATAGTATGGAGTTGAAATAAGTTTAAGAAACATTGAAGTGCCCGTGTAACAGATGAGTTCTCGTCCGAAGGCCTGATACTCCGAAAGAGATTGTCCAGTTTGTACACGAAGTGCGTCCAGTTTTCGCCGTGACCCTCTCTATTCTTTTACACATGCTATGCGGGTTCAAATGATGATACCATGCCAAGTTCCAACATTTTCAGAGTTCATTTTGTAGTGATTTTCAATTTCACGGTCATTTAGCT
>NW_025234650.1:6200-6882 GCF_018294505.1 Triticum aestivum | reverse complement strand
GAGTGGGAGGCTGGCTCACCACTCGGTAGGATTTTCAAACACTTAGGTGAGTACTGGACTGCAGCTAAGCCCCTGAGTGGGAGGGTCGCTCACCACTCGGTAGGATTTTGAAACACTTAGGCGAGTACTGGACTGCAGCTAAGCCTCCGAGTCGGAGGCTGGCTCACCACTCGGTAGGATTTTCAAACATTTAGGCGAGTACTGGACTGCAGCTAAGCCCCCGAGTGGGAGGGTCGCTCTCCACTCGGTAGGATTTTCAAACACTTAGGCGAGTACTGACTGCAGCTAAGCCCCGAGTGGGAGGTTGGCTCACCACTCGGTAGGATTTTTAAACACTTTGGCGAGTACTGGACTGCAGCTAAGCCCCCGAGTGGGAGGCTGGCTCACCACTCGGTAGGATTTTCAAACACTTAGGCGAGTACTAGACTGCAGCTAAGGCCCCGCTGGGAGGGTCGCTCTCCACTCGGTAGGATTTTTCACACTTAGGCGAGTACTGGACTACAGCTAAGCCCCTGAGTGGGAGGGTCGCTGTCCACTCGGTAGGATTTTCAAACACTTAGGCGAGTACTGGACTGCAGCTAAGCCCCCGAGTGGGGGGCTGGCTCACCACTCGGTAGGATTTTCAAACACTTAGGCGAGTACTGGACTGCAGCTAAGCCCCCGAGTGGGAGGGTCGCTGTCC
>NW_025234650.1:0-5984 GCF_018294505.1 Triticum aestivum | reverse complement strand
AGGGTCGGTCTCCACTCGGTAGGATTTTTCAAACTTAGGCGAGTACTGGACTGCAGCTAAGCCCCCGAGTGGGAGGCTGGCTCACCACTCGGTAGGATTTTCAAACACTTAGGCGAGTACTGGACTGCAGCTAAGCCCCCGAGTGGGGGGCTGGCTCACCACTTGGTACGATTTTCAAACACTTAGGCGAGTACTGGACTGCAGCTAAACCCCCGAGTGGGAGGCTGGCTCACCACTCGGTAGGATTTTCAAACATTTAGGTGAGTACTGGACTGCAGCTAAGCCCTCGTGTGGGAGGGTCGCTGTCCACTCGGTAGGATTTTCAAACACTTAGGCGAGTACTGGACTGCAGCTAAGCCCCCGAGTGGGAGGCTGGCTCACCACTCGGTAGGATTTTTAAACACTTAGGCGAGTACTGGACTGCAGCTAAGTCCCCGAGTGGGAGGGTCGTGTCAGGACCCCGACTCGATGCCACATCGATCCAGCATGTAACACGTCATATCACTTTGCGGCCTCACGCACGGTATCCCCACGGGTGTCGCCTTACCTTTGCCCGGGACCGTTTGCGCCTTTTGGCACACGTATATGATGGTGTCGCTAGCATCCATATGATAAAGAGCCCGGGCTGACATGGCTAGTTGTAAACCCAAAGTGGCACTAACCTACAGGGACAGGCATCCATGACCCAGCATCGAATGTGTCGGTCATCAGCGAGTGAATCCAGGCTGTAGCACTGGGCTAACAGGACTCCGGTGAACCGGGCTGTAGCAGGCTAACAGGACTCCGGTATTCATCGCGTGACATTTCCCCGAAGGGACAGACACAGGATCGAAGAAGGACACATGCCGGCCAGCCTAAGTGTTCCGGAGCAGTAGCAAGCTACCAGAGCTCAGTGGAAGCACTAGGAGACATTTCCCGGTAAGAGAGGCTTCTAAGGATAAACAACTAGATAGTCAGATCCCACACATAGCAATACACATTACACGTACGCATAACATGCAAGTATGTGCTGTACAACATGGCATCACAGCATAACTCAACAACTTATATAGATAAAGGCTCAGAAGAGCCATCACAGCATTATTACAAACAGGTGTCACATGACCCAACAGTCAGAGCAATCAAGCAACAAGCGGAAGCATTACATGTCTGAGTACAGACATCTATAAATGAAAAAGGCTGAAAGCCTGACTATCTACAACGTCCGCTCAAGATCGTAGCTGAGGTACTAGCTACTAGTCGAAGTCCACGAGAACACTAGTAAGACCGAAGTCTCCGCTGCAAAAACATAAATAAAGCAACATGAGTACAAAGGTACTCAGCAAGGCTTACATCAGATCCTATCATACATGCATTTGTATCAAGAGGGTAACGTGGGGTTTAGTTGCAGCAAGCCAGCTTTGACTCTGTGGCTATCCTGTTTTACGACTACCAGAAACTCTTGAGGTGAAACAACGTACACGAGTCCACTAATCACCACACAATACACTATTATGGATTCATCCCCGTCTCCCTACGAGAAGGCCATCCATAGCACTCACACTTGTCTTGAGCATTTTATAGTATCCACTTCAAGTTGTCTATGTACCATGTAAGCATCCAAGAAGTCCATAACCGCGGACCCGACTATTCGAATAGATCATGTTAACCCTGCAGGGGTGTACTTCTTCACACACGCTCTCGCCACTTACCGCCATGTACACGTCATGTATCTCGGCAACCTTCAAGCGGAAGCCTGGCGAGGGTGTCGGCCACGACCTGACTAACCACACAAGACTCTAGCCCAGGTTTATCGCCTATTCGGGTTCCATCCGCAAGGAGATCCGGCCGGGGTGTCACTCACGGCCCCAAACGATGTGAGCAGGGTTCCCAAGCCCACCATCCGGGTGCCACTTGGTACACCGTGCCACGTGTGCCTAGTCTGTCCCAAGCCCACCCTGCCGGGTGCCACTTGGTAGAAAAATAGCACTACCTACAAACACCAGAAACTAGTTGCGACTCCTGGACAGAGATCAAGTTGGCTAATAAGTCGAGAGGGGTCGAGTTACCGGAACCCAATGTGTGGTAGTATCGAGTCATTGGATAACATACATAGAACTCAGTGCTTAAGGACGGTTCCAATGAGACAACCCACCATGTACTCCTACATGGCTCCTCACCGCTACCTTTACGAAATCATGTTCACACACTTAACTATCAGCACCAGAACATATCGTAACACTCCAATTCATTCCCAATGAATCAGACCTGACACAACTCTAAGCAATAGCAGGCATAGCATGGTAGGAACACAACATGGCTCAATCAACTTCTACACATGCTAGTGGGTTTCAACTATTTACTGTGGCAATGACAGGTCATGCAGATGAATAGGTTCAACTACCGCAGCACAAAGTAACAGATGAATCGTTGTTGTCCTAATGCAATAACTGAGAGCAGGAGCGAGAGAGTATGGTTTTATCGAAATGAACAAGGGGGTTTGCTTGCCTGGCAAAACAACAGAGGAGGCACTGCTTCACAGACAGGTACTCTGGAACGGTCTCCGGAGCAAGACCTATCGAGAAGGAACGGTGCCGGCAATCAATGCACAAACATATGCAACAATATGATGCATGAACATGGCATAAAGATGTGATGTTGTTTGAGCTAATGCAACTAGAAAACATTTGATTTGAAGTCCATTTGAACCAAAGGTTCAAATGCATCTCCAGGATAAGCTCCTATATATGCCATAATGTGTTTTCTTATATACAGCATGTATAAGTTGGTTTTTCATGCATGAAACTAGTACAGATGGAAAGATTGCATTTTTCTGATAATTTTTCATATATAAATTATTTTAATCCGAGCTACGGTTGATTTGATATGAATTTTTGAAGTTTAAAACAATTTCTGGAATTTTCTGATTTAATTCAAATCCAGAAATCATATTATTGCGCCAGCATGACGTCAGCACGACGTCAGCGGTCAACTGGGCTGGTCCGGGTCAAACCTGACGTGTGGGGTCCACACGTCAGTGACAGGGGGGTTAAACAGGGGTTAATTTAGTTCTAATTAAAAGTTAGTGGCGCTGGGGCCCACTGTCAGTGTCAGGGGGGGTTAGCTAACGGTGATTAGCACTAAGCTAATCACCTGCCGATGGGGCCCACTCGTCAGGCCGGCGAGGTCGTCGGCGGCGACCTCTGGACGCGGCGGCGTCCGCGAAACAGGCCACGGGGGCGGCGTCGGAGAGCACCGGGGCGTAGCCCGGGCTCTCGCGCATCTGGTGGGACAGGTGGGAGGAGCGGGGAAGGCCGGAGCTCGCCGGAGCAAAGCTCGCGGCGGCGGCCGGAGTTCGGGTGCGAGCGGGATCGGGTTGTGGGGCACGGGGAGGCCACCTGAGGGGCTCGGCGGCACCCTCGTGGCACCGGGAGCGCAATGGAAGGCTCGGTTTTGTCACAACCTAGCTAGTCATGCATTAGAGTGTTGCATCATGTTTACTTTTTCATCAGAAACTTGAAATGGGGATGACAGAACCCCCAGTCCCCTCTGAAACCAACTAGGGTTTACTAAAATAAATTTCAATGAACCTGAAATGCCCTTCTAAAATGCCCATCATTTTTGTCTTGGTTCAGAACCTCTGCCAAAAATGGTGCACATTTTCCTAGGCCATCCTAGGGTTTTTGAATTAAATCATAGATATTTGAATTTGGGCATTTAAAATAATATAAAATATTTAAATGCTCAAATATCTCCAAACTAAAATGTTTCATGTTGGAAATAATCCAACTTTGGACCAGGAGTAGTTTGGTGATTTTTGGAGTTGCCTAGGTATTTTATTTAATTCAACAAAGTTGCAGATATATTAAATAAAAACAGAAAACAGAAAAGAAAGGGGAAGACTTACCTGTGCGGCCCAGCCAGCCGGCCGGCCCAGCCAGCAACCGACCCAGCCCAGCACTGTAGCTCCCCGTCGTCTTCCTCCCCACGCCCCGAAGCTGCTGCGTGCTCGCGCGCGCGCGGCCGCGCGGCCACCTCCTGCTTGCCGACGCCCTCCTGGCCGCGTGGACGACGCCCGCAGCCCGTTCCGATCCCCCCTGCTCTCTCTCACTCTCCCTGGCTCTCTCCTTCCTCTCTCTCACTCTCTCTCTCGCTCGGCCGAACACGACCGTCACCGCCGTTCGCCATAGCCATCGTCCCCGGCCACCCCTCGCTCCCCCGATTAGCTCAGAAGCTCCGCCACAACTCCCTCTTCCTCCCCACCGCTCCACGGGTCCCCGGAAGCCCTACATCGCCGCCACGTCGCCGTTCCCCTCTTCGGACTCCGACCACCGTCACTGTCAAATTCGTCGTCTCCGGCGCGTCCCCGAGCCCGCTTCGACGCCCACTACAACCGCGGTGAGCCCCCGGAGCGTTTCCCCCTTCTTCCCTGGTCTCTCCCGACCTCTAGGCCCTAGCTCCACCTCGACCGAGAGCTCCACGCCGCCGGCGATGTCGCCGTCGTGGCCACGGTCGCCGTAGCGCCCAACCGAGCTCACCATCGTGCTCCACACATCACCAGGAGCACGTAGAACGCACCAACGCCTCCCCAAACCCCCTGCAACACTGATCCCGACCGCACCCGAACTCCGGCCGCCGCAGCCGAGCTCGCCGCCGTCAACTCCGGCCACCCTGAGCCCAACCACCACCACCAATAGACGCGGCTCAGCCTCAGCAACACGTAGATGCCTTCCGCCGTCCATTTGGTCGCCGGAATGGCAAAAAGCACTCTCGCCGCCGTCTCGGATCTCGCCGGCGTCATGTCGCCGGTGGGGTTTGACTTGACCGACCTGGGGTTTGACCCCCCAGGGTCACTGACGCGTGGGCCCTGTCGGCCAGGTGGTTAGGTTAGCGCTAACTACTGTTAGTCAACCCCCCTGACACTGACAGTGGGCCCCAGCGCCACTAATTAGTAATTAGGATTAATTTAAATCTGTTTAACCCCCCCTGTCACTGACGTGTGGCCCCCACACGTCAGGTTTGACTTCAACCAGCCACAGTTGACCACTGACGTCATGCTGACGTCATGCTGGCGCAATAATTATATTTCTGGATTTAAATTAAATCAGGAAATTCCAGAATATTAATTAAACTTCAAAAATTCATAACTTTTATTCTGTAACTACAAATTGGACAAATTATATACGAAAAATGATCAGAAAAATCCAATCTATCCATCTGTACTATTTTCATGCATGATCAAACAAGTTAAATTGATGTTTTAATCAGAACAAGGAAAAGCACTTTAAGAGGCCATATTTGAATTTGAAATTTGAATCTTTGATTCAAATTTGCTCAAACCCTTCTGGTTTTAGTTGCATTAGCCCAACACACTCATATTGCCATGTTTCATGCATGCATCATATTGTTGCATATTGTTTGGTAATGCTTGTGTATCGGTGTCCTTTGCGACAGGATCTGTCCCCGAGGAGTACCGTGATTACCCTAACGAAGAACCGTATCCGTGCATCCAACCATCAGGCAAGCAACCAACCATTTGATCATATCGATACAATCCCATGTTCTCGCTCCTGCTCTCTTTTACTGCATTAAGACAACGCGATTCAAACTGCTGTGTGCTACGGTAGTTGAACCCATTTCCTCTGCATGACCTGTCATTGCCACAGTAACTAGATGAAACCCACTAGCATGTGTAGGAGTTGATTGAGCCATATGTATGTGTTGTTCCTACCTTGCTATGCCTGCTATGCTTAGAGTCGTGTCAGGTCTGGTTCATCTGGGTGATGGGCTAGAGTGAAATGATTATGTCGGTAATGAGAGTGGTGTGGTGAACACGATTTGGTAAAGGTATCGATGAGAGGCCATGTAGGAGTACATGGTGGGTTGTTTCATTGAAGCCGACCTTAAGCACTGAGATCTGTATGTGTGATTTAAGAATCAGCTACTACCATACATTGGGCCCTGAAATATGACCCCGCTCGACTTCTTATTCACCCTAGCTCTCT
>NW_025234649.1:0-6882 GCF_018294505.1 Triticum aestivum | reverse complement strand
GGCTGGTGTGGTTGACGGTCATACACAAACCACTCTATTTTAAAAATTCAAATATTTCCTTAAGGGATATTAACACCATTTAGCTCGAAATATTTTCCTGAATGCCTAAAGGGCATCGATGTCTGCGTTTGTTTACTTCCTGTTGACTTAGTTGCTTAGTGTTTGACATAGTTGTATTTGCTTGGAATGTTCAACTTCTCTTTTTCAATAACTTGTCACTGAGAAATAATTACAGAAGCTTTGCTGCCAAGTTCTGTCAAGGGACGATATGCATTTCTTTGAATTCTATAGTCTAGACCAAAACATTATATTCTTTGTATCACCTATTGGGGAAAGTGTCGTACTCTCCCAAACCTGAACTTCTAATTGATATTGAACTAAGATATTATAACTATCCTACATATGGCTCTGAAACACGTGAACATCAGAACATGGCACATTATCTCTCTCTCAAAAAAGAACATGGCACGTTGTTTTCCTTACCCTACTTGTGACCAAGTCAAGACTGCACATCAGGATTCAAATAATACCCAAGCTTTTATTGTTTCGCTGTGTTGGAATCTGGAATAACTGTAATACCCGGAAAGAAACCAACTTGTTATCTTGTCATGTAAAAACCATCTGCCACTAGCAAAAAGTATGATGAGCGCTTTTTAGGGTCACCTGCAAAATTAAGTTGCAAAAAGTATGAATTGGTAACACATTTTTTGGGTCACCTGTTTGTGTATGATGAACACTTTTGCCTCTTGTGATGATCTGCCACCTGACTTGATTCTTTGGTTATTATTACAGAAGATACCCGACTCTGTTCTAAAGAACAGGAAAATCTGGAATCTAGATGGAGTTGGTTGTCCAGCTGGAGTGGGCCTACAAGGGGTGATGATCTGGGCTGTTCAGGGAAAGTAGGGAGAAATCTCTAATGAATTTGTACATCATATGTGAAATGAGACATTTTTGTCGCTTATTTTTGTTGTAATTTAGTTGGGCGAATATGTTGGTGAACGTATGATTCAATATGTTCGGAGGATAAATTCCTGGTATGACAACGTTTAGACTAGAATCTCTTGCTGTCAGTACGTGGTTACTTCATATGTACCCTCATAGTTTTGAATCTCGACGAAATTTCTGAAATTTTGTGATATTTCAATCATTTTGAGGGTGACCGAAATATTTTCATTTCGTTCATTATTTTTCAATGTTTGTGTATAAAATGCTGGAATCCCTTCTGTAGTCATCAAAGATTCCATAACCCAATGGTAGGTTGTTAATTTCTTAGATGTGATAATCTAATGATACGTAGTCAGACCCTTTTTAAGTACTACAATTAGCCCTATGCAGCTACAGTACAGCTACAGCACAGCTACAGTACACAATCAACAAAGCAGTTCATCGGCGATATGCAGCGGGCGTAGGTGCAACGAATGCTAATGTACCCTCCAGCTGTGCATATGGCCGAGCCAACAAGACCTAGAGCTACGTGACTAACTATGAAGAGGAGCTTGGCTGCCCATGGCAGACAAGAAAACAGAGAGACGTAGCTAGCATAGAAGCATTGGGTGCAAATGACACCAACAAAATTTTAGTTGATAACGTAGCACTTTACATGTACTTGATGCCTGAACCCAACAAGAAATCATGTTTGAACCTATTGACTACCTAGCTGCATTAGACAAAAAGCCTTTTGAATCCATATATTCAGTGCAAGTGTGCAAGCCCAAATAAAATAAATCAATTTGGTAGCTCGCAGCTGGCTAGACGCATGATCTTCAGATTGAGTTACTTCACCGCCGCAATTGACAGAAGTAAATAAATCTATTTTTGTGAATGGAAAATAAATCTGAATACTCTCGTCACCTTCATCACCCTCATGCTGACATACGGCATATGTCAGCGGCAAGCCGGCATAGAAAATATCTGTATTATCGCTCTCACCGCCCTCACGCTGGCAACCGGCAGCGGCAAGCCGACAATTGCTATTCAAAATATTATTACACGCGATAGCATATCCTGTCCCACTTGTACAAGTCTTATCCAACCTTAATTATATGATAGCTTTTTTGTCAAACCTTGATCTACTCCCTCCGTTTGTAAATATTTATCTTTTTAGAGATTTCAAATGGACTACCACATACGGATGTATATAGACATATTTTAGAGTGTAGATTCACTCATTTTGCTCCGTATGTAGTCACTTGTTGAAACCTCTAGAAAGACAAATATTTAGAAACGGAGGGAGTAGTATGGAACAACATTTTGCAAAAAGGATGGTCATTATATCATGATAAATATAATAAATCATGTACTTCAAGGCCACCCTCATAGGCAAGCAAACAAATGATGCGCTAATCCTAGTCCCACATAGCCTTTTATTCAGATAGAATCTGGTTTAAATTAATTGTCATATTACGACTAATCCGAAGGGAATTCCAGAATACATAAAATGTTTTAATAAAGTAAGATTGAGATTAGGAGAAGAGTTATGTGTTGTCTATAGTGTGAGGAGCTTACTAAACTGGCTGAGTTTTATCGAGATGATTTTGATTCAGATAAACTGCATGATGTTGGTCCTGATGGAATTACCCATATTGCTAAATTAATGGGGCAAGGCAAGTAAACATACTCCTTTTACTTTGGTCTATCAACCTGTAAAGCTAGTATTGATATTACCAGTTTTCATGAAATTAATTGACTAGTGCTTTTGATATATGATTGTTGTCAACAAAATATGTAATAAAATGGGTGATCAATCAAAGAGTGCTTTTCTAATTTGCTAATGGATGAGAGTTTCATTACTATTAGTAAGTAGTAACGATGAAAGATCAAAGAAACTTGGAAATGACAGTGACTCTACATGTTCCGCTTAATAGTACTTATTTACAACTTAAGAAATTAACATGCCATTTTGCTTTTTTTTACAAGGAATACCTTATCTAACTACATATGAAAGTACAAATTTGTGCGTTTGACTACTTTATTTGAAACGTTTGAAAAGGGGTTTTATGTTTTCATTCAACTGATATTTATTCATCATGTAGTTTTATGTAATAATTATATGCGGTATGCTATTTCAGTTCCTTATGTTGTCCTTTGAGTGTTAGTATGAGGTTGTAAAACTAATCTGAGGTAGACCTATGTACATATCATCCGAGGGAGGGGGGGGGCATTAGCCCCCACCTTGGATAAGTTGGTCAGATTTTGGCAGAGCTTACCTGGATTTATTAGCACCCTCTACCACCGCAGACAATCGTTAGTTCATGTCCAAATCCTTAGTGAACCATTGGCAAAACTTCCTGGCTCCGCCCCCGGATGGAGCTCTTCGGAAGTGGTAACGCCACCACCCTTCTACATTGCTTTGCCACTATCTTGCTGCCGTTTTTCCTTTCAATCTGATGAAAAAACCTCTTGTTGACTTTGGGGGAGCGGTATTTGGCTTCCTCGGAGTCTGTTAGAGGTGTTTTTCTTTTTTCCTTTGAGGTAAACTTGAGATACTTTGGTCCTGGTGGATGAATCAGGAACCTACGTGGGTTATGTGGTGTTGGTTTCGTTTCTATGAAATGGAACCGGGGGCTCCCCTTTGATCGAAAAAACCCCTCTTGCTGCCCCTGTTTCTGGTTTTTCAAACCTCTTGCTGCCCCTGTTTCGGATTTTTCAGTTGAATCTGATGAAAAACCCTCTTGCTGCCCTGTTTCTGGTTTTCCGTTGAATTTGATGAAAAAACCTCTTGTAGGTAGTTTTGTCCCCATGGGGACCCAGCTGTTGTGTCTGGGTGCCTTCATCGCCAGTATCGCCGCGACGGGGATGAAGATCGAGCAGGAGCCCAAGTCCTCGACGTTCACTCTCCCCTCCAAGTGCGCCACCGGGCATGAGGTGTATGACGCCCTCTACGTCTCATGTTTCGCGGCCTTGGTGTGTTGCGCTGGGCAGGCTGGCTGCGTCACGCTTGCCATGTGGACGCTTCGCGGCAAGAAAACGGTGGATGAGCTACCGGCACCGACTGTCAACTGGTGCCGTGGCTTCATGTTTACTGGAGTTCTCTGCTGCTTTTTCTCCTTGCTTTGCTTCATCTCTATCATCGACAACTTTCTTTTTGCCAAGGTCGCTGTGTTTTCAGGGCGGAGCCAGGAAGTTTTGCCAATGGGTTCACTAAGGATTTGGACATGAACTAACGATTATCTACGGTGGTAGAGGGTGCTAATAAATCTAGGTAAGCTCTGCCAAATCTGACCAACTTATCCAAGGTGGGGGCTAATGCCCCCCCTCCCCCGGATGATATGTACATAGGTCTACCTCAGATTAGTTTTACAACCTCATACTAACACTCAAAGGACAACATAAGGAACTGAAATAGCATACCGCATATAATTATTACATAAAACTACATGATGAATAAATATCAGTTGAATGAAAACATAAAACCCCTTTTCAAACGTTTCAAATAAAGTAGTCAAACGCACAAATTTGTACTTTCATATGTAGTTAGATAAGGTATTCCTTGTAAAAAAAAGCAAAATGGCATGTTAATTTCTTAAGTTGTAAATAAGTACTATTAAGCGGAACATGTAGAGTCACTGTCATTTCCAAGTTTCTTTGATCTTTCATCGTTACTACTTACTAATAGTAATGAAACTCTCATCCATTAGCAAATTAGAAAACCACTCTTTGATTGATCACCCATTTTATTACATATTTTGTTGACAACAATCATATATCAAAAGCACTAGTCAATTAATTCCATGAAAACTGGCAATATCAATACTAGCTTTACAGGTTGATAGACCAAAGTAAAAGGAGTATGTTTACTTGCCTTGCACCACTAATTTAGCAATATCGGTAATTCCATCAGGACCAACATCATGCAGTTTATCTGAATCAAAATCATCTCGATAGAACTCAGCCAGTTTAGTAAGCTCCTCACACTATAGACAACACATAACTCTTCTCCTAATCTCAATCTTACTTTATTAAAACATTTTATGTATTCTGGAATTCCCTTCGGATTAGTCGTAATATGACAATTAATTTAAACCAGATTCTATCTGGATAAAAGGCTATGTGGGACTTGGAGTAGCGCATCATTTGTTTGCTTGCCTATAAGGGTGGCCTTGAAGTACATGATTTATTATATTTATCATGATATAATGACCATCCTTTTTGCAGAATGTTGTTCCATACTACTCCCTCCGTTTCTAAATATTTGTCTTTCTAGAGATTTCAACAAGTGACTACATACGGAGCAAAATGAGTGAATCTACACTCTAAAATATGTCTATATACATCCGTATGTGGTAGTCCATTTGAAATCTCTAAAAAGATAAATATTTACAAACGGAGGGAGTAGATCAAGGTTTGACAAAAAAGCTATCATATAATTAAGGTTGGATAAGACTTGTACAAGCGGGACAGGATATGCTATCGCGTGTAATAATATTTTGAATAGCAATTGTCGGCTTGCCGCTGCCGGTTGCCAGCGTGAGGGCGGTGAGAGAGATAATACAGATATTTTCTATGCCGGCTTGCCGCTGACATATGTCGTATGTCAGCATGAGGGCGATGAAGGTGACGAGAGTATTCAGATTTATTTTCCATTCACAAAAATAGATTTATTTACTTCTGTCCATTGCGGCGGTGAAGCAACTCAATCTGAAGATCATGCGTCTAGCCAGCTGCGAGCTACCAAATTGATTTATTTTATTTGGGCTTGCACACTTGCACTGAATATATGGACTCAAAAGGCTTTTTGTCTAATGCAGCTAGGTAGTCAATGGGTTCAAACATGATTTCTTGTTGGGTTCAGGCATCAAGTACATGTAAAGTGCTACATTATCAACTAAAATTTTGTTGGTGTCATTTGCACCCAATGCTTCTATGCTAGCTACGTCTGTGCCTCCATCGAGGGGAAGGGGACGGCTGGGATCTTGCTCCTCGAACGGCTGGGCTGTGCGGCCGGCGACGAGGCGCGGACGGCGGATCCGGGGCGGGGCCGGTGAAGGGGAGGCCCGAGGCGAGGACAGGAACGAGCGGCGGCTGCGCGGCTCCGCTCCGGCGGCGCTTGGGGCGCGAGGCAGGCGGCGGCGAGCTCCCGGAGTGGAGGCGGCGGGTGAGGCGCGGCGGCGCGGAGGGAGGCGCGGGGCGGAGAAGTGGGCCGGCGGTGAAGCTTCACACTCGTGAACCCTATCATGGCTCCGACAAGATCCACACCGCCAATGGAGCAGGTATGCACATCTCTCATATTGGTCAAGCATCTCTTCTCACTAGACATGCCAATAGGAATCTTCAGCTTCGCAATGTTCTTCGAGTTCCATCTGTGACCCGTAATCTTCTTTCAGTTCCTAAACTCACACGTGATAATAATGTGCTTTGTGAATTTCACCCTTTTGATATTTTTATTAAGGATCGGGGCACGAGGGACATTCTTCTTAGTGGGCGGTTGTGCCAGGGCCTCTACCGTCTGGAGCATCCTGGCGTCGCTCGCGTTTTCAGTGGAGTTCGGGTCTCTCCGTCACAGTGGCATGCTCGTCTTGGTCACCCGGCCACACCTATTGTCCGTCATATTTTGCGTCGTCATGAGCTTCCTAGTTTGTCTAGTAATAAAGAAGAAGCAGTGTGTGATGCTTGTCAGCAGGGGAAGAGTCATCAACTTCCTTTTTCGGAGTCAAGTCGTGAGGTGAAACATCCTTTAGAACTTGTGTTTTCAGATGTATGGGGTCCTGCTCAGACTTCTGTCAGTGGTCATAATTACTATATCAGTTTCGTTGATGCTTATAGTCGCTTTACCTGGCTTTACCTTATTAAACGCAAATCTGATGTGTTTGATATTTTTGTTCAGTTTCAAAAACATGTTGAACGTCTTCTCAAGCACAAAATTGTTCATGTCCAGTCGGA
>NW_025234648.1:0-6882 GCF_018294505.1 Triticum aestivum | reverse complement strand
GAAGAGCAGGTTGGTCTGAGAGAAGAGGGGAGAGATGCAGCCCGGCACGGTTTCCGGAGACCGAAAACATCTGACGTTAGATCGGCTATACTGCCGCTATAGTTATTCGTTGGGGCACCAAATGATCTCCGAATGCGATGAAACTTGACAGGCGGTCTATCTACACTATAATAGACCACACGTCAACTTTCATCCCATTCCGAGAACATTTTCTGGCCACTTATAAAATACTATTTCGGACATGCCGCGGGCGCGTGCAAGTGTGGTTGGACTCAAAACGGACAACGGAGAGAACTCGGAGAACCCGGACGAATGCAAGTTTTAAAACATGATGATGCAATGCACATGATGACATGATAAGATGCAACACGCAAGCAAATGACATGACAACGTCAGCGAATAACTGGAAGACACCTGGCACATCGGTCTTGGGGCGTTACAACACTCCATCACTACGAGAGGATCTCGTCCCGAGATCTAGAATGGCTCTAGAGGGAAAACCGAAGAGAAAGAGGAGAGGTAAAGCTAAGTTGCTTCTTTGACAAACGAGTGAAACCACGAACCTTGAGAGGTTGAATAAATTGAAAGAAATAAAACAACGGAGATGCACAAAGTTGAAAACACTCCGTTAGAAAAGAGGAACAAGGAACATTACGAGAACCTTGAGGTTGAAGGGCAAGATATATATTGAAACCACTCCGGTTAAAACAAGATAGAGAAGTATTAAGAATGATATAATTTGGGCAACACTCCATCTGAAAAGAAAAGGAATTGAATAAAAACTTGATAAGATGAGAAGATACTTGAAGAAATCACAACACACTGCCTCCGGAACTATTGAAAGAATTGCACAAGGGATAAGAAAGATTTCAGACAGCACTCCGGTTGAGAAGGGAGGCAAAACTTGATAAGATGAGAGAACTGGAATGAAAACATGACACTCCGGTTGTATGGATAAGCAAAAGGAAAGAACATGATCCTCACAATTCGAGATGATGATTGAAAAGAGCAACATCACAAAGCCTCCGGAAGGAAGAATAAAAGATGTATCATTGGAATAAAAGAATAGAGAAGAAAAAGCCAACTTCTGCCACAACTGATCTTGGAAAGCACCCTTCCAAGAAAGTTAAGACAGAGTTGTTGGAAAACCAACAACGAAAAGAACAAGCTTGTAGTGGGCTTATGGAGAACATCTCAAAACTATGAGGTGAAATTCTGCCACTAACGAAAAACAATAGATTGGATTGATATGAACTAGGAGACGAGAAACTTATTTCACTGGGAGGATAAATGAAGAACTTTGGTCCTTTATGATCATCATAATTGCAACAATCCTTAGGGAAAGCTTTAGGTGAAATATAACCCAAGTTAACTCCAATGAAGAGATTGATGGGTTTAAATATCTCATTCCTGACAACTTTTGAATCATGAAACATGAAGGGAAATTGTCAACAATGACATAACACCACCCCAAAAAATAAGGTAAAAAGAATTGCACTCCGGATTGCAAGATGAAAAATGCTTGAGATCCTCTGAAAAGAATCTCAATGAACACTTCAAGAAGGAATTAAATCCTTAATGAACCATCATGTAGAGCCTCCATGAAAAACTCTGGTAATGAAAGAATGATCAAGCGAAAGGAAGTTAAAAAGAACTCCGGGAGAAGCCTTGCAATGATTAGATGGAGCTTCGCGGTGATATAACCGAAAAAATTTGGAACTCTGGAAAGAAAGATGAACAATTGAAATCAAGAATTTTGATGAACCTCCGGAATAAGGAATTAATCATTTGGGTGAATCAAGAATAAGAATTATGTTATGCTCATCCTTCACCAATTTAGATTGATGACAAGCAACGGATTTGGCATACTACTTATTCTCGTATAAGGATTAAGATAGATATATCGCGAACTTGAGAAAATCTTCAATGAACCACCGGTAGGATTTGGGAACAATGAATGAATCTATATGATAACGAAGGAGAAGAACTCTTGAACAAACCACCGTAAGAATTGAAAATGATTGAAGAAAAGATAAAGAGGCACCAGGAAGAATTAGAGAACAAATGAAGATACTTCAGGGGATTTAGATACATGAGAACGAAGAGATCACGAGCTGATAAGAGAATGCTTGAACGATTCACTAGTAAGATTTGGAGAACGAGAGCTGAAAGCTGGGATGAATACTTCTGAGATGATGAGTTCTTGAGAAACAAACTAAAAAGGCTCCTGAATTAATCCGGATGGGTGAAAAGAGTTCTCACGATCGAAAACAATTATAAGAGGATGGCATAAAGCTTGAATCATGAATCTTGAGAGAACGGGTAATATTAGGAGGAAAAACTCTTCTTTGGTCTTCAAATGTTGAGAAAGACGATAAGAAACACCACCATGAATTATTTAGACACTCCGGAATAATGAAGAATAGAAAAGTTGAACCAACGATGAAATAAATTTGAAAGATCTTGGGGCAATACAAATGACTGATGATAATTCATTCTTACGTCAAACTTCAAAAAGAATTTAGGATATCTCCGGGAAAATAGAGGACTCAGGTAAGATCCTGGGAAAAGACCTGTGGGTTAGGGCCCACTCAAAAGATACACCATTGAAAGATTACTTGGAAGAGAGATTGCACCGATTGAAATAAATGGCTTGAATGAGATAACATCCTCAAAAGAACTTGAGCGAAATTGATAATGGAAACTTGAATCTTCTGGGATATCTTCAGCACTCCAGATCAAATGAATAGTGAGAGGTGAATTATTATGAGGTGCACCGGTATGAGAAGGCATTTGAAACGAGGAAAAGAATATGATCAACACCAAAAGCTTGAATTGAAACCACCGGAGAAGAAAAGAATGAAGTATGATGAACTTGAAGCTCCGTTAGAATCTTCATGAAAATCACCGGATAAGAACATTGACGGAAAAGGAATGGAGAGGCTTCCCATCAATAAAAGGATACTTGAATAAGAAATCTGGGTCCTCGAAGGAAAAGGGTGGGAGGGTGGGAAAACAAAGGCAATTTGGGACGGATGAAACAACACCGTTAAAAAGACTTGAGTTGATCTGGCGGATGTTGAAATGATCGGATCCACTTGAAGAGAAACACACTCGTTGAAAAGACATTGAGATGACAAACTCGATGATAAAGAAGGATTGGTATTCACATCGGAGTATGAGAACACCGCTTAGGAACATGTATGGAATCAACAGTTGACTTCGAAGCAACACGAATACCACAACTCAAAACAAAACAAGGATTGGCTTGCAGAATAAGCCGGAACAAACATATGATAGAGATTTCGTCCGAAGTTTTCGTGGTGGGGCCTACACGGGCTCGATCATACAACACCATCATGTACAAGGCAGTGCACATGACATACGAAGCGTCCCCGAGTCGGCATAGCCAAGGACTCTTTAAGACACAACGAGACCACTGTAAAACCAACCGTGGATAGGCGGACCACTAGACGTCGAACCGCAATTTCATATCATGCATCTGTCGAAAGATATCCTAAGAGCTACTTGAATTCCCACTTATAAACTCCCGAAATTTTTCCGGTTATGCAATCAGGTGTTGGGGATACAGGGGAAGCATAATATCTCACCCAAAACTAGCAAATCCTACATCCAGCTGTATCCATCCTTCAACAAATAACCAAGAAACCTTCGGAAATTGTTTACCTCAACCTTCGAAAAGCATCCGTTATACGAGTTATGGCAATACTCCCGAACTCCCACCCCAGTACTGGGTGGCGTCGAGGTTATCTCACCAACAACTTCATAAAAGAGATTTTCCATGTCGGCGAAACTCAGGTATTCCAGAATCTCAACGATAAAATTGTGACGACAACACCTCGGAGCTCAACTCCCCGGGACACTGCCACAACCCCTAAATGTCAGGAGGCACCAAGAACAATGTTCTCGTCACAAAACCATCGGAATGATTCCAAGATACCCGCGTGATCCTAAATTTTTTTAGTGAAATTTGAGAAGATAAGAGTCAAAACTCTATGTCAGGATGCCTCATCAGAGCGACGAAGGGACCGAGGAGTAAAAAGAATCCTACTCTCCGATATATATAATCCTATAAGACTCAAAACATTTTTCTAGACTCAACAACACCAGCGATTCGATCAAGCAGGGGGCTCCTAAAGTCGGGGAAGGCTCTGATTACCAACTTGTAACGCCCTCGATGCGGCTATATCTCCCACGTGTCGAAGCACGACTTAGAGGCATAACCGCATTGAAAGCAATGTCGCAAGTGAGGTAATCTTCACACAACCCATGTAATACATAAGGGAAAGAGATACATAGTTGACTTACAATCGCCACTTCACACAATACATGAATAAAGCATTACATCATCCAGATACACACATGGTCCGACTACGGAACCCCAAAATAAAAGAATACTACCCCAAATGCTATAGATCCCCGATCGACCCCAACTGGGATCCACTACTGATCAACTGGAACGGAAACAACATAACAAACACGATCTTCATCGAGCTCCTCCTTGAGCTTGGTTGCGTCACCTGCTCGGTAACATCGGCACCTGGAAACTGGTTTTGGACGTATTGGTGTGTCACGGGGACTCAGCAATCTCACACCCTCGCGATCAAGACTATTTAAGCTTATAGGTAGGGTAAAAGGTATGAGGTGGAGCTGCAGCAAGCGACTAGCATATATGGTGGCTAACATACGCAAATGAGAGCGAGGAGAGATAGCAAAAGCACGGTCGAACAACTATGATCAAGAAGTGATCCTAGAACAACCTACGTCAAGCATTACGCCAACACCGTGTTCACTTCCCAGACTCCGCCGAGAAGAGACCATCACGGTTACACACGCGGTTGGTGCATTTTAATTAAGTTCAACTTCAGGTTTTCTACAACTGGACATTAACAAATTCCCATCTGCCCATAACCACGGGCACGGCTTTCGAAAGTTCAAAACCCTGCAGGGGTGTCCCAACTTAGCCCATCACAAGCTCTCACGGTCAACGAAGGCTATTCCTTCTCCCAAGACAATACGATCAGACTCGGCATCCGGGTTACAAGACATCCTCGACAATGGTAAAACAAGTCCAGCAAAGCCACCCGAATGTATCGACAAATCCCGATAGGAGCTACACATATCTCGTTCTCAGGGCACACTGGATTGTCCAAGGTTCCGGTAGGCCAGCCCAGAGTTGCCCCTGGTGGCCACCGGCAGCTGACAAGTTGAACCAACACTCAGAGGAGCACTGGCCTGGGGGTTTAAATAAAGATGACCCTTGAGTCCGCAGAACCCAGGGGAAAGAAAAGGCTAGGTGGAAAATGGTAAAACCAATGTTGGGCCTTGCTGGAGGAGTTTTATTCAAGGCAAACTGTCAAGGGGTTCCCATTATAACCCAACCATGTGAGGAACGCAAAATCTGGGAACATAACACCGATATGACGGAAACTAGGCCGGCAAGAGTGGAACAAAACATCAGGCATAAGGCCGAGCCTTCCACCCTTTACCAAGTGTATAGATGCATTAATTAAATAAGAGATATTGTGATATCCCAACAAAAAATATCCATGTTCCAACATGGAACAAACTCCAATCTTCACCTGCAACTAACAACGCTATAAGAGGGGCTGAGCAAAGCGGTAACATAGCCAAACAACGGTTTTCTAGGACAAGGTGGGTTAGAGGCTTGACATGGCAAATGGGAGGCATGATAAGCAAGTGGTAGGTATCGTAGCATAGGCATAGCAAAAGAGCGAGCAACTAGCAAGCAAAGATAGAAGTTATTTCGAGGGTATGATCATCTTGCCTGAAATCCCGTAAGGAAGAAGAACGAGGCCATGAAGACGACACACGGACGTAGTCGAACGGGTTCTCACAAACGCGACATAATCGGAACTAACCCGGAGAAGCAACACCGGAAAGAAGCAAACAACATAGTAAACAACCACCACATAATCATGACATGATGCACAATCAAGTATGATGCATGTCCGGTTTAAATATGCATGGCATGCCAAAGTGCACAAGCAATCCTACAAATTAAGTGGAGCTCAATATGCAACTCCGTTGCATATTGACGAAACACCACATTCAAGTTATTTAGTTCTCTCTCGTTTATGTACCCAACAATATTAAATGTTGTTAAACATGGCAAGAGATGAAGCATAATGAAACTATCTATCTAGGAAAGTTTAAATGAGGCCAGAACAACAAAACAACAAGTCCGGAAAACCCTCATGTGCATATTATGAATTTGGTACTGTTATGCCCTAAACCATATTTTAGAGTTGTCAAACATGCAAAGAGATGCCACCATGTTAAATATGCATTTTTCTACCCCATTTACATATAAAGTTTGTTAGGTTTGGAGCTACGGTTATTTAGTTATGAAAGAAAACGTTTTAGCATGGCATAGGGGAAAATTAAAGCAAACAACAATTTAAGCATTCTAAACATGCATGAAAGTTGGTTATTGTGAAACTAGATGAAAAACTAAGCATCTTTCATATATAAATTATTTTAAACCGATACATGATTGAGAAGTTATTAAATGCATGGACTTGAAGGGCTTTTCTGCAAAACAGGCGTACTCTGGAAAAAGGAAAATGTTCTATGAAAAAAAATACACGATACGGGCCGGATCTGGTTGGCCCAGCAGAGAGAAAAGAAAAAGAAAAAAACAAGGTCACGCTGGGGCCTCACCATGGGGTTCGGCCCAGGACGATGGAGCAGTGGGCCAGCTGGCACGGGGCCCACGATGAGCTGCGAGGGGAGAAAGGTGGCCCAGGCGAAGCGTCAGAGGCGGGGGTTCTTTGCACGGGCGAGCTGGGCCTGGTGCTCGTCCACGCTGGCCCCAGATCGGTTCAACGAGGGGGGGGG
>NW_025234647.1:0-6883 GCF_018294505.1 Triticum aestivum | reverse complement strand
TTCATTTACTTTATAAGCCCTTTATGTGGTGTCGCACAGACGCCCGACTGTGGCATGCTTGTTATATGTTTTATTTATAAGCCCTTTTATGTGGTGTCGCTCAGACGCCCGATTGAGGCATGCTTTATATTATTATCCCTTCGAGGCGTAGCTTCAGACACCCGATCGGTGCATTCTATTTCTACTCTCTTATTGCAGATTCATGTTGTAAATGAATAAACCGCTTGCGTGCATCATGGATTTTTATTTCGTGACTAACGTTGTGATCATGAAATATTTCAGAGCATGATTATAATTTGGTATATTATACCTGTGTTTATAAGGTTTGCGAGTACATTCAAAAGTACTCACTGGCTTGTCCCTGGCTATTGTCTTGGACAGATTTCTTGCGTGGAGAGGAGCGTCGCGATGACAACCCCGGAACCTACGCAATGGTGATAGCAGCCTCGTGAAGATAGGAGTTATCCAGGTCAGCTATTCCTGTGGGAAATGGAGTCCCATAGACGCTGATGATCCGCAAACCGCTTCCGCCATCAACCACTAGAAACCAATTGTTGTACTCATAGGCCAGAATGGTCTTGTACTACATATCTTGTATTTTGCTTGGAGTTTCTGTATCAAGTTGGTGCCTCATCAGCTAATAGTAATCCTGGGGCTGGTGAGCACAAGGGCCATTTTCTGGGAAATTAATATCCCAAAAATCCGGTCCTGGCATTTTACGTGGCTGCTATGGGTTGAGCAAGAACCGTTCTTACCTACGCATCAAAACCACAATGATAGTTTGTCAAGTTAGTGTTGTTTTAACCTTCTCAAGAACCGGGCGTAGCCAGACTCAGTTCAACTAAAGTTGGAGAAACTGGCACCCGCCAGCCACCTGTGTGCAAAGCTCTCGGTAGAACCAGTCTCGCGTAAGGGTACGCGCAATGTCGGTCCGGGCCGCTTCATCCAACAATACCGCCAAAGCGAAGTATGACATGCTGGTAAGCAGTATGACTTGTATCGCCCACAACTCACTTGTGTTCTACTCGTGCATATAACATCAACGCATAAACTTGGCTTGGATGCCACTGTTGGGGAACATAGAAATTTCAAAAAAAATCCTACGAAGACGCAAGATCAAGGTGATGCACAGCGACGAGAGGGAAGAGTATCGTCCACGTACCATTGTAGACCATAAGCGGAAGCATTATGAGAACACGGTTGATGTAGTCGAACGTCTTGATGATCCGACGATCCAAGTACCGAACGCATGGCACCTCCGTGTTCAGCACACGTTCAGCTCGATGACGTCCCACGAACTCTGATCCAGCAGAGGTTCACGGGAGAGTTCCGTCAGCACGACGGCGTCATGACGGTGATGATGTTGCTACCGACACAGGGCATCGCCTAAGCACTGCTATGATATGTTCGAGGTGGATTATGGTGGAGGGGGGCACCGCACACGGCTAAGGGATCAATGATCAACTTGTGTGTCTAGAGGTGCCCCCTGCCCCCGTATATAAAGGAGCAACAGGGACAGGCCGGCCGGCCCTCTATGGCGCGCCAGGAGGAGGAGTCCTCCTCCTAGTAGGACTAGGAATCCCCTCTTTCCTACTCCTACTAGGAGGGGGAAAGGAAGGGGAGAGGGAGAAGGAAAGGGGGGCACCGCCCCCCTCTCCTAGTCCAATTCTGACCAGAGGGGGAGGGGCGTGTGGCCCGCCCTAGGCCAGCCCTCTCTCTCTCCACTAAGGCCCATTATTTCTCCCGGGGGGTTCTGGTAACCCTCTGGCACTCCGGTTTTCTTCGAAATCACCCGGAACACTTCCGTTGTTTGAATATAGTAATCCAATATATTGATCTTTACGTCTCGACCATTTTGAGACTCCTCGTCATGTCCGTGATCATATCCGGGACTCCTAACTACCTTCGGTACATCAAAACATAAAAACTCATAGTACCGATCGTCACCGAACTTTAAGCGTGCGGACCCTACAGGTTCGAGAACTATGTAGACATGACCGAGACACGTCTCTGGTCAATAACCAATAGAAGAACCTGGATTTTCATATTGGCTCCCACATATTCTACGAAGATCTTTATCGGTCAAACCGCATAACAGCATACGTTGTTCCCTTTGACATCGGTATGTTACTTGCCCGAGATTCGATCGTCGGTATCTCAATACCTAGTTCAATCTCGTTACCGGCAAGTCTCTTTACTCGTTATGTAATGCATCATACGGTAACTAACTCGTTAGTTACAATGCTTGCAAGGCTTATAGTGATGTGCATTACCGAGTGGGCCTGGAGATACCGCTCCGACAATCGGAGTGACAAATCCTAATCTTGATCTATATCCTCAAGAAGTACCATCGAAGACACCTGTAGAGCACCTTTATAATCACCAAGTTACGTTGTGATGTTTGGTAGCACACAAAGTGTTCCTCCAGTAATCGGGAGTTACATAATCTCATAGTCATAGGAACATCTATAAGTCATGAAGAAAGCAATAGCAACATACTAAACGATCGAGTGCTAAGCTAACGGAATGGGTCAAGTCAATTACATCATTCTCCTAATGATGTGATCCCGTCAATCAAATGACAACTCATGTCAATGGCTAGGAAACATAACCATCTTTGATCAACGAGCTAGTCAAGTGGAGGCATACTAGTGACATTCTATTTGTTTATGTATTCACACAAGTATTATGTTTCTGGTTAATACAATTCTAGCATGAATAATAAACATTTATCATGATATAAGGAAATAAATAATAACTTTATTATTGCCTCTAGGGCATATTTCCTTCAGTAGAAATCAAGAAGGAGCATCAAGTGTTAAGCTGACGAAATGGGTCTAGTCAATCACATCATTCTCCTAATGATGTGATCCCATTTATCAAATGACAACTCATGTCTATGGTTACGAAACATAACCATCTTTGATCAACGAGCTAGTCAAGTAGAGGCATACTAGTGACACTTTGTTTGTCTATGTATTCACACATGTATTATGTTTCCAGTTAATACAATTCTAGCATGAATAAAAAACATTTACCATGATATAAGGAAATAAAATATAACTTTATTATTGCCTCTAGGGCATATTTCCTTCACAATGATCATAGCAAGTTGGCCTCAGTATCTTTTTCGTGACTTTCAACCGAATATGCATATATGATATTTGAGTTAATGAACCCAATATCACCGATTTATCTTTTCTTCAATTCGGCGATCTTCAATCTTCATAATATAGTAAGGATAATTATACATGCAATGAAAGAGCTGACCTATATATAGAGACTTAATGATAGAAGTAGTACTTAAAGATAGTAGCAAGTGACTGTTAATTTATCGAGGGCCTTCTGATTTAAAAACTGGAAGGACTGCTCAAATGGAACATTCAACAGATCAGTTCCAACGAGTTCATGCTCATCTTTAAATCTCAGCGTCAAAATATTCCTCCCCCAGACTCTCTGCAGGTTTTCATGTACCAATCATGAAATCTTCGCATCATCGTTGTTAGAGATCTTTCATCTTTGATGAGAGGCTTCACGTACTCGTATCTGTGTTCGTCCACCTCCAAGAATTCATAATGTAAATCATCGGGCAGGTAATCTCCAAGATTGTTAGAACCGGGCACCATCCTTGAATCATTAGCGACGATATCGCTAGACACCTTGAACGGGGGGCACGATTGGTTTGCATGTTCGCCGAGATGAGCAATTTTTTCCTAGCTCGTCGTTCCGCTAACCTTTGATCACTGATAGTACTTTTCGACCGCTCCGCTTCGATAAATGACCTTTCAATAATGCGCTCATAGTTGCCTTTTGGCGGAGACTTTGGTGGTTTCTTAAGGGCTTCCATAGTGCGCTTCACTTTCATCGGATCTATCTTCTCCTCCGGAGGTGGATGTTTCTTTGTTTTCACCCCTTCAAAGAAGTTCGCCACTTCGTCTCACACGATCTTCTCGTTTTCCTCCGGGGTCCTCTCATATGGTAACTTCTCTGGAGTCTTCAGAGAAGGACCGAATCTGTATTGCCTCCCGCCTCTGGTTGTACTGCTAGACGCCGGAGTAGACGGAGTGGCTGCGGCTGTCTTCTTTCCTTGCTTACGAGGTGGAGGGGGAGGACTACGACGCGCCGGAGCAGCCGGAGCGGCGGCGGGTCTCTTCCTCCCTTGCTGACGAGGCGGAGTGCCGCCACGCGCTGGAGAAGGAGGCTGGTTGCTCGGGCGCGCCGGCGCAGGCGGAGAAGGAGGCGGAGTGTCGCCACGCGCCGGGAAGGAGGCTGAGTGCCTTGATCACTCGCCGGAGGAGGAGGAGGAGGCGGAGGCGTCCAGTTCGGAAGGTTGATGAGCTCCTTCCGCCATAGGCATGGAGTCAACAGACAAGAACCCAGCCGAGTCTCCCCTTCACCCGTAGGGTGGTCAAGCTCGAGGGCCTCAAATCCGTCCGTTATTTCATCCACCATCACCCTAGCATATCCTTCTAGAATCGGCTGGCAATGAAAGGTTGCACCAGGTTCAGGAGGTGCAATAGAGCCAACAGCCTCCTGACTTTAAATTTCTTCCATTGCGTCATAAGGTGGCAATTTTGAGACTCCGTGATTAAGTCCACGGGGTAGCTAGCAGGAGCCGTGAAGACAGGCTCCAGCTGGTGCAGCTCGGTGGAAGCCACGCTGCGTCTCCGCTGAGATGGTAGGGTAGCTTCAGGGGAAGCTTCGGCAGGTCGCTTGCCGCGATCTGCTTCTCGTTGCTCTATAGCTTGTACCCTTGCGTGCAGCGCCTGAATTTGGATCTGCTCAACTTTCTTCCTCCTCTCCTGGCATTTGTAACTGCCTACGTCCGGAAACCCAACCTTCCACGAAACCTAGCCTGGCGTGCCTCGTGTCCATCCAGGGTGCTCAGGATTCCCGAGGGCCATTGTGAGCTCGTCGTTCTCTCTGTCTGGAACAAACGTTCCTTGTTGCGCTGCATCGATATACTGCCGAAGCTTCGTGACGGGTATTCGCAGTTGCTCGTTCGTCCAACGACACTTCCCTGATACAGGGTCCAAGGTTCCGCCAACCACGAAGAACCAAGTCCGGCAGGTCATTCTCAGCCTTGGCCCACAACGGCCGGGCTTTGAGGTAGCCACCTGACCCCGTGCGTTGGTGAAGCTTCTTCTTCGTAGCATTTTTCTTGTTTGTCACTGACATCTTCTTACTCTTGTCCGATGTCTTGTGGGCCACAAAGTCGTCCCACTGATCTTTTATCTTCTCATACCGGCCGGTGAATTCTGGTGTCTCTTCTTTGTCGACAAACATTGTTTTCAGCTCATTCTTCCACCTCCTGGATAGTTCTACCATCTTCTTAAGAGCATGAGACTTGATCAATTGCTCTATAACTGGCTTCTCCGGATCCTCCTCTGGCGGTAGGGTTAAATTTTCCTTCAGCGCGGTCCAAAGATCATCTTTCTGCATATCGTTGACATAAGACACCTCAGGGTCATCTTTAGCCAGCTTATACCATTGGTGGATGCTGATCGGGATCTTGTCCCTAACAAGAACCCCGCATTCAGCAGCAAATGCTTCCTTTGTCCGGATGGGTTCATTCGGTCGGCCATGGCACACGATTGCTGTGATCTGAAACCTTACATCTGAGCGCAACTTTTTCTTCGGGCCTCATTTCTGTACCGAAGTTGTGCTCGATCCGGAAGGCTAGTAAAAAGAAGAAAGATGAGAGTTATTAATTAATATTTGTACATACCAAAACAACTAATGCATCAATTAGCTATAGTCAACACATGCTTAATTAATATATATATACCTGGCCGGACTCCGTTTGGTCACCGGAGCCGTCATCAAGGTGTCCTTCTTCCACCGGCATTCGGTCACCGGAGCCATCATAATCATGTCCTTCCTCCTCCATTGTTCGATCATAGAAGCCTGCTTCTTCACCCTGTCCTTCCAGACCATCGGTTTCGTTGAGAAACGACATGACGGCATCACTTCCAGCCGCGATTATGTCCCCCAACACCGCTTCTGTTGCTTCGTCTCAGGGGTGCTCCATAGTTTCTGCACATATTTACAGCATGGAAATTATTATTCAAACATGACAGATGGATATATTAGTGGCAAACGTAGAATTAGCTAGCTAATCACAATAAGGAATCATATTAGTGGCCTCGACGCTTCTCTAGGGTTTGGGGTGGCCTCGGCAATGCTTCAAAGGTTTGGGGTGGCCTTGGCAACACTTCAAGGGTTTGGGGTGGCCTCGACGACAACACTCTTTTAACTTGGTAAATTTGGGTGGCCTCGAGAGAGTTTGTCGGGTAGGGGCGCGGCGTGAGGGGGTAGGAGACCGACATCGTTTTTTTCTACCGTTTGGGTGTCCTCGAGAGTTTTGGTCGAGCGAGAGGGCCGGGGGTAAGAAATAAAAAGAGGAGACCAAAGGCCTTGTGCTGCCCCTGGCCAATACTTTAGTCCCACCTCGCTAGTTGAGAGGGGCGCGTAGTGGTTTATAAGCCCCACTGTCGCACCCCTCTCGAGCTCCTCTATATTGCAGGCTTACAGACCTAATTGTCACTGCTATGCCTGATGGGCCTACTGGGCCTTCTGCGGGCCTAAATCCTGGCCCATGGTAGGGTTTCTGGTCGTATTCAGGCCGTGGTGGCCCAGTAGTTGGCACTTTTTAATTTTTTTTGTTGCTTTATTTATTTTATTTTGTTTCTACTTACAACAAAGAACTTATTGTTGTTATTTTTATTTATTTTATTAAAGTTTATTTATTTTATTTTTATAAAGTTTATTTTATTTCTACTTCTTTATTTTATTCATGTTTATTTTATTTTATTTTATTTTATTTCTACTTATTTATTGTACTAAATTTAAATTTATTTATTTTGTTTCTACTTATTTATTA
>NW_025234646.1:5866-6884 GCF_018294505.1 Triticum aestivum | reverse complement strand
TGTGGCTTCATTTAACAACAACAGTTTCACACAGAAAACAGAGCTGAATTCATTGAGATATTTGCATTGCTAGCTACATTTCAGTGCCAAATTTCACCAATTTAAGCAAAACTACCGTTTAGCTAGCTACAGTTCAGTGCCATATTTCACTGGATTAAAATAAGCACATACACATAACTGACAGCACACATACACATCACTGATTTAACGAAATTTGCACACAACTCAGTAGCACTTCATCATCATATAAAGTATATTAGCAGCAGTACAAATAAAGAGACATGATCAAAGTACTTCATAATAAACCCAAGCAACTTCATAATAAATCAATGTCCTCAGCTGTAAACTGAACTATTGTCAGGTCATGTTGTCAGGTCATGTTGAAAGTAAAATAGGACCTTGCTGTGTTTGGGACCAAATTGTTATTTGGCTATTCTAGCTGGCTTTTTTTAGCGAATTGTAACTTGTGTGAAGCTGAAACAAAGTTATCAAAATAGAAACCAAGAGCCACAGACGAAACCAGCACATGCTTGCACATGCACTGAAGCTACAACTCTTATCAAGGTAAAAATAAAAGAGAAAATTGCTTATTCTCTCACAGATGTTGGTTTGCCGATCTGCATCAGTAAATGCGTTCTTTTTCATCCGAGGCAAATAAGCAAAAGATTGTACTAGACAGCTAATCGACAGTGTTCTTAATTCCACTAGCATATGTGTAGTTCTAAGTTCATGCACTAATAGTTTGCCTGCAGAGAGCTTCCTAACCAGGTTCGGTGTGTTTTACTATTTGATCCGTTAGGTAGCTATTATGCATCAAGATTCGTCTGAAATCCTAAGAAAACACAATAAGGTTTTCTTTGGCTGGGGTTGTTGCCGATCTGAATTAAGGATGGAGTGTTTGGCAGATCCAGTCTGCAAAATTTATCTTACTTACTAGGACAGCTGACCAATATTGTTCTTAACTCCACTTCCTACTGTACACAGTAGCAGCCATGAAGTGCATCAGTAGCAACGAGCA
>NW_025234646.1:0-1121 GCF_018294505.1 Triticum aestivum | reverse complement strand
ACTTTCTGTGTCCTGCTTCGCCTCATCATCATCATCATCATCATCATCATCATCATCATCATCATCATCATCATATATAGCGTGAAGCTCCTGCCTGATGCCCATTGATTTCAAGTCTGCCCTTGCTTTCGGCCCATCTTTGGTCCTCTCTGGCATGTTGAGCAGGGTACCAAGCAGACTCTCGCACACGTTCTTCGTGATATGCATGACATCAAGGCTGTGAGGCACACGGTGGATCTTCCAGTACGGCAAGTCCCAGAAAACAGACCTCGTTTTCCATACCTTCAGCAGCGGCTCTGGCGCCTTTCGCTTCTTTCCCGGCTCTGGCGCCTTTTGCTTCTTTCCCGGCAGTGGGCAGTCTTTCCAATTTTTCAATAGCTTGTCTATTTCCTCGCCGCTCCTCGTACACGGGCGTTTTCGGGGTTCTGTTTCACCATCGAACAGATCCTTGCGTTTCCTCCACGGGTCATCGTCGCGTAGCCACCTTCGATGTCCCATGAACACGGTTTTCGAAGACCCGGGATCTCTATCTAGCTGGCGATACGTTGTGTCATCCATGCACCTTACGCATCCAGAAAATCCGTGGACTACCTGCCCCGCAAGATATCCGTAACCAAGATAGTCGTGCACCGTCGTGAGCAGTGCGGCTCTCATAGGGAAATACTCTTTCTCTGCGGCGTCCCACGTATTGGCTGGCGTTTTCCACAGCGTGTCAAGCTCCTCTTTCAGCAGCCCCAGATACAGATTGATGTCGTTCCCTGGTTGTTTCGGCCCTTCAATTAGCATACTCATGTGAATGTACTTCCTCTTCATGCACAACCAGGGGGGAAGGTTGTACATCCACACAAACACAGGCCAGGTGCTATGTGTGCTTCTCTGGCTGCCAAACGGATTGACTCCATCAGTGCTCGCGCCCAGCACGATGTTCCTTGGATCGTTCCCAAATTCTGGGTATTCGAAGTTCAATGCTTGCCACTGGCTCGCATCCTTAGGGTGACTCAGCATCTTGTCTTTTTTATCTATCTCCGGATCATTTGCGTCATCTTCTCGCTTCTTCTCCTCCCTATCCGCGTGCCAACGTAGGAGCTTTGCTACCTTAGGATCCGCGAAATACCGCTGCA
>NW_025234645.1:0-6884 GCF_018294505.1 Triticum aestivum | reverse complement strand
AAAACTATCGCTATATTTTTTTCCTTTTCCTAGTTCTTCTTCCAAGCGCAGGATAACCCCAAGGGGTTGTGGTTTTTTTTCTACCAATGGGAGCTTTCCCTTCACCGCCCCCATGGGGGTGGTCCACAGGGTTCATAACTACCCCTCTTACTATGGGGCGTTTACTAGCCAACACTTAGATCCGGCTCTACCCAAACTTTTTTGGTTCACCCCAACATTACCCACTTGTCCGACTGTTGCTAAGCAGTTTTGGGATACTAAACGGACCTCCCCAAATGGTAATCTTAAAGTGGCCGATTTACCCTCTTTTGCAATGAGTTTCGCTACAGCACCTGCTGCTCTAGCAAATTGCCCACCCCTTCCACGTGTGATTTCTATGTTATGCATGGCCGTGCCTAAGGGCATATCGGTTGAAGTAGATTCTTCTTTTCTCTCAAAAAACCCCTTCCCAAACTATACAAGCTTCTTCCAAAGCATACGGCTTTCTAGATGTATATGACGATCTCTAGACAGATGGATCTTATATGAATCATATGATGAAGTACCACATGAGTGGATATATAGGAAAGGAATCCAAATCTGCTGAATCGCTCATGTTATGATCTTCTACATCCTAGGTCTCTCTTAAACATGAGATCGTTGCTATTGCACCCATACTTGATAGTTCCTTCGATGAAAAGCATCATTGCAATGATGTTATTATAAATTCTCTTGATGTCAATTGTGCTAATAATATGCAAAACCCTAAGCTTGGGGATGCTAGTTTTGCTATGTCTACTACTTGTTGCAATGATCATGATTGGGGTGATTCTTCTTATGATCTTGAAAATTTATTTAAGCCCCATGATGAATATGAGATTGATAGTAATGTTTGCAATAATATTAAAAGTGGGTTTGGAGAGGTCATGACTTTAGTTAATGTTAATCCCACTATTTTCGAAGAGTGTCAACTTTGCATGCATGTGGATCGTGTTGAGAATATGTTATGTGATAGCTATTTTGTTGAATTTTCCTATGATCCTACATGTAATTATTACGATAGAGGAAAATATGGTCGTAGAAATTTTTATCTTACTAAATTACCTCTCATCATGTTGAGATTGCTATCGTCTCTTTCTTATTCCTTGCATATGCTAGTTTTTGCTTGCCTTGCAAATTTGTTTGCTTATAATATGCCTACGCATAGGAAGTATGTTAGACTTAGATGTGTTTGTCACGTGTTTCATGATGCTCTCTTTGCGCTTTAATTCTTGTCTTTCATGTGAGCATCATTAAAATTATCAATGCCTAGCTAAATGGCTTTAAAGAAAAGCGCTTGTTGGGAGATAACCCAATATTTTTCTTTGCTGTTATTCAATAAATATTTCATATAGCTTCTATTTAGATGTGTTTTTATGTTTCAAATTAGTGTTTGTGCCAAGTAGAACCTATAGGATAACCGACGGTAATAGTTAATTTGATCTTGCTGAAAAACAGAAACTTTTGTGCACACTAAAATAATTTTCATAAATCACAGAATCGAGATTTTTAGTTGATTCTTTTTGAAGTATATCAGTAGATAACCTTCCCAGGACTTCCTATTTTTGTAGGATTTTTAGAGTTCCAGACGTATTCGAAAGTTACAGATTGCCACAGACTATTCTGTTTTTGACAGATTCTGTTTTTCGTGTGTTGTTTGCTTATTTTGATGCATCGATGGCTAGTATCGGGGGTATGAACCATAGAGAAGTTGGAATAAAGTAGGTTTAACACCAATATAAATAAATAATGAGTTCATTACAATACCTTATGTGGTGGTTTTTCTTTCTTGCACTAATGGAGCTTATGAGATTTCCTGTTGAGTTTTGTGTTGTGAAGTTTTCAAGTTTTGGGTAAAGATTTGATGGACTATGGAATAAGGAGTGCCAAGAGCCTAAGCTTGGGGATGTCCATGGCACCACAAGATATTCAAGGATAACCAAAAGCCTAAGCTTGGGGATGCCCCGGAAGGCATCCCCTCTTTCGTCTTCGTCTATTGGTAACTTTACTTGGAGCTATATTTTTATTCGCCACAAGATATGTGTTTTGCTTGGAGCGTCTTGTATGATATGAGTCCTTTCCTTTTAGATTACCACATTCATCGTTGATGTACACACCTTTTTGTGAGAAACCCACATGATTTGGAATTTATTAGAATACTCTATGTGCTTCACTTATATCTTTTGAGGTAGATAATTTTTGCTCTAGTACTTCACTTATATCTTTTAGAGCACGGCGGTGGCTTGATTTTGTAGAAATTGTTGATCTCTCATGCTTCACTTATACTATTTTGAGAGTCTTTTAGAACAGCATGGTATTTGCTATGGTTAAAAAATTGGTCGTAGAATGATGGGCATCCAACTTGGGTATAATAAAAACTATCATAGGAAGTGAATTGGATGCTATGATCAATTTGATGCTTGATAATTGTTTTGAGATATAGAGGTGGTGATATTAGAGTCATGCTAGTTGGGCAATTGTGAATTTAAAGAATACTTGAGTTGAAGTTGGCAAGTCCCGTAGCATGCACGCATGGTAAAAGTTGTGTAACAGATTTGTTGCACGGGATGCTCTTTTGATTGCCTTCCCTTGTGTGGAGGTCGGGGCGCGCGATGGTTAACTCCTACCAACCTCCCCCCTAGGATCATGTGTAGTAGTACTTTGCTTAGAGGTCTAATAAAACTTTTGCCATAAGTATATGAGTTCTTTATGACTAATGTGAGTCCATGGATTATACGCACTTTTACCCTTCCGCCATTGCTAGCCTCTTCGGTACCGTGCATTGCCCTTTCTCACCTTGAGAGTTGGTGCAAACTTTGCCGGTGCATCCAAACCCCGTGATACGATATGCTCTATCACTCATAAACCACCTTATATCTTCCTCAAAACAGCCACCATACCTACCTATTATGGCATTTCCATAGCCATTCCGAGATATATTGCCATGCAACTTTCCACTGTTCCGTTTATCATGACACGCATCATCATTGTCATATTGCCTTGCATGATCATGTAGTTGACATCGTATTTGTGGCAAAGCCACCATGCATAATTTTTCATACATGTCACTCTTGATTCATTGCCCATCCTGGTACACCGCCGGAGGCATTCATATAGAGTCATATCTTGTGCAAGTTTTGAGATGTAATTCATGAGTTGTAAATAAATGGAAGTGTGATGATCATCATTATTAGAGCATTATCCCTTATAAAAAAGGAAAGGCCAACAAGAAAAAGGAAAAGGCCAAAGAAAAAAAGGAAAGGCCAAAGAAAAAAAGGCCCAAAAAAAGAAGAAAAAAACGAAAAGAAAATAAAAAAGGGACAATGTTACTATCCTTTTCCACAATTGTGCTTCAAAGTAGCACCATGTTCTTCATATAGAAAGTCTCTTATGTTGTCACTGTCATATACTAGTGGGAATTTTCCATTATAGAACTTGGCTTGTATATTCCAACGATGGGCTTCCTCAAAATGCCCTAGGTCTTCGTGAGCAAGCAAGTTGGATGCACACCCACTTAGTTTGTTTTGTTGAGATTTCATACATTTATAGCTCTAGTGCATCTGTTGCATTGAAATCCCTACTCATCATGTTGATATCAATTGATGGGCGTCTCCATAGCCCATTGATTAGCCTCATCGATGTGAGACTTTCTCCTTTTTTTGGCTTCTCCACACAACCTCCATCATCATATTCTATTCCACACATAGTGCTACATCCATGGCTCACGCTCATGTATTGCGTGAGAGTTGAAAAAAGCTGAAGCACGTAAAAAAGTATGAACCAATTGCTTGGCTGAAACCGGGGTTGTTCTTGATGGGAGTATTTTGTGTAATGAAAATGAAACATAGCCTAACTATATGATTTTGTAGGGATGAACCTTCTAATGCCATGTTATTTTGAGAAGACATGATTGCTTAGTTAGTATGCTTGAAGTATTACTATTTCTTATGTCAATATGAACTTTTATTTTGTATCATTTGGATCTGAACATTCATGCCACAATAAAGAAAATTACATTGAGAATTATGCTAGGTAGCATTCCACATCAAAAATTCTATTTTTATCATTTACCTACTCGAGGACGAGCAGGAATTAAACTTGGGGATGCTTGATACGTCTCCAGCGTATCTATAATTTTTGATTGTTCCATGCTATTATATTACCCGTTTTGGATGTTTATGGGCTTTACTTTACGCTTTTATATCATTTTTGGGACTAACCTACTAACCGGAGGCCCAGCCCGAATTGCTGTTTTTTTGCCTATTTTAGTGTTTCGAAGAAAAGGAATATCAAACGGAGTCCAAATGGAATGAAACCTTCGGGAGCGATCTTTTCGAAACAAACGCAATCCAGGAGACTTGGAGTGGACGTCAAGCAGCAAACAAGGCGGCCACGAGGGTGCCCAGCGCGCCCTAAGGGGGTGGGCGTGCCCCCACCCTCGTGGGCCCCTCGTGGCTCAATCGACCTACTTCTTCCTCCTATATATATCCACGTACCCTGAAAACATCCAGGAGCACCACGAAAAACTATTTCCACCACCACAACCTTCTGTATCCGTGAGATCCCATGTTGGAGCCTTCGCCGGCGCTCCGCTGGAGGGGGAATCGACCACGGAGAGCCTCTACATCATCTCAAAGGCCTCTCTGATGAGTTGTGACTAGTTTACCACAAACCTTCGGGTCCATAGTTATTAGCTAGATGGCTTCTTCTCTCTCTTTGAATCTCAATACCAAGTTCTCCTCGATCTTCTTGGAGATCTATTCGATGTAATTCTTTTTGCGGTGTGTTTGTCGAGATCCGATGAATTGTGGGTTTATGATCAAGTTTATCTATAAGAAATATTTGAATCTCCTCTGAATTCTTTTATGTGTGATTGGTTATCTTTGCAAGTCTCTTCGAATTATCAGTTTGGCTTGGCCTACTAGATTGATATTTCTTGCAATGGGAGAAGTGCTTAGCTTTGGGTTCAATCTTGCGGTGTCCTTTCCCAGTGACAGCAGGGGCAGGAACGCACGTATTGTATTGTTGCCATCGAGGATAAAAAGTTGGGGTTTATATCATATTGCATGAGTTTATCCCTCTACATCATGTCATCTTTCTTAATGTGTTACTCTGTTCTTCTTGAACTTAATACTCTAGATGCAGGCAGGAGTCGGTCGATGTGTGGAGTAATAGTAGTAGATGCAAAATCGTTTCGATCTACTTGTTGCGGACGTGATGCCTATATACATGATCATGCCTAGATACTCTCATAACTATGCACTTTTCTATCAATTGCTCGACAGTAATTTGTTCACCCACCGTAATACTTTTGCTATCTTGAGAGAAGCCACTAGTGAAACCTATGGCCCCAGGGTCTATCTTTTATCATATAAGTTTTCCATCTACTTTTATTTGCATCTTTACTCTCTAATCTATAGCATAAAAATACCAAAAATACTTATCTTATCATATTAGCTCTATCAGATCTCACTTTCGCAAGTTCCCGTGAAGGGACTGAGAACCCCTTTATCGTGTTGGTTGCGAGGTTCTTGTTTGTTTGTGTAGGTGCGTGGGACTTTTGAGGATCCTCCTACTGGATTGATACCTTGGTTCTCAAAAACTAAGGGAAATACTTACGCTACTTTGCTGCATCACCCTTTCCCCTTCAAGGGAAAACCAATGCAGTGCTCAAGAGGTAGCATTTACCTACCAAAGATGACCCCTAAAAATGTGTGAAGATATTGAAGACAACGGTGGTCTGTGAAGACATTCACATTGAAGACTATGACAGGAGAAGACATCGTGTGAAGACTATGGAGTGCGAAGACAAAGTTGTTTCGTAGTTTCCTTTTCTTCCTTGTTGAGTCATAGGAACCACCGTACTGTTAAGTGGGGTCCAGTGGACAAAGTCAGAGTGAATGATGTGATGCTCAACCAAAACCTATGTCTTCGAGCGAAGACAATGAGAGCAAATCTTAACTAGAGCTGGATGAGTCAGCTTGGCTTGTAGCCCCAGCTAAGCTATCGTGTGTGTTTGAAATCTGACCATTGGACACGTGTCAGTTCCTTAGTGACCCAGGGTCATTTTGGACAAATAAGGTCAGGTTGCCTCCTGGCTATAAATAGCCCACCCCCTACACCATAAATTGGTGGCTGCTCGGAGTTTGTGCACAACTTTTGTTGTTTGAGAGCAACCCACCTCTGAAGCCTTTGAGAGAGAATCCTTGCGAGGACAAAGCCCAAAACACCCAGAGCCAAAGAGTGTTAGGCATCACTGAAGTCTTTCTGTCTGCGTGATCTGAAGACTTATTACACTTGAGGACTATGAATCCTCCAGCCGGTTAGGCGTCGCGTTCTGAGCATCCAAGAATCATTTTGGATTGCCGGTGAACGAAGTCTGTGAAGGTTTGGAAGTCTCCCTTGAAGACTTACCAAAGTGATTGGGTGAGGACTAAGTGTTCTTAGCTCAAGGGCAATAAGGTGAAGACGAGGTCTTCTAAGTTGAATCTCAGCCTCCCTAACCAGACATACAGTTGTCACAGCAACTGGAAACTGGTCCAACAAATCCCTTGTCCTCTCCGAGCAACTGGTTCTGTCCTACCTCTCTCACCTTACTTACAGTTTGTCTTCGTGAAGTCTTTGCCTACTTGCCTTATCTGTTTGACTTCACTCTATGAAGACTATTGTCTATTTGGCTTCATACTATCTTCCATCCTGATCCAATCTACCTAGCTGCTTATTGTCTTCGTGCTTTCACTTCATATCTTACTTGACTATGGCTTGTCTAGTGTAGTCTACCTTCCACTGCATATCAATAGGGTCATTTCTATAGTTTGTCTTTGAAACACCCATGTTTTGAAGACTTTCGTAAAAATCGCCTATTC
>NW_025234644.1:0-6886 GCF_018294505.1 Triticum aestivum | reverse complement strand
TAGTAGACATCAATCTCTTTACTGGCGCCGTTGCCGAGGAGGTTAGGAAAACGACACTCAACACTCCGGAAATGAAGCTCTTTTCTAGCACCGTGGCCGGGGAGGTGAGTGCTTGAAGGTATATCTTTGGATCTTGCAATTGAATTATTTAGTTTCTTGTTTTACCACTAGTTTGGTTTATAAAATAAAACTACAAAAAATGGAATTAAGGTTGCATCATATTATTGATCATCTTTATAATATCTTTCTTGAAAATGATGGTTCGGAAAATTGTGCTCAATTGATAGAATAAGAATTTAATAAAATGATTGGCATGAATGATGAGCATGATTGCAATGTTGTTAGTATGAATTCTTTGAATATCCATGATGCTAATGATATGCAAAACCATAAGCTTGGGGATGCTATGTTTGAAGATGATATTTTTAGTCCCCCAAGTTTTTGTGAGAAAATTTCCTATGATGAAAGCATGCCTCCTATCTATGATGATTATGGTGATGACATGTATTTTATAAAGAATAATCATAGCCATGAAACTTGTCATCATGATTTTAACTTTCAATCCCATGATAGTTATTTTGTTGAGTTTGCTCGCACTACTATTCATGAGAATAAAATTTGCTTATGTGGAGAGTAATAAAATTTCTATGCTTGTGGATCATGAAAAGAATGCTTTATGTTATAGTTATATTGTTGAATTCATTCATGATGCTACTGAAAATTATTATGAGAGTGGAACATATACATCTACATATCTCAATAATATCAAGTTTCCTCTCTACGTGTTGAAGTTTTCGAAGTTATGCATGTTTTGCCTTCCGATGTTAGTTGATTCTTGCTCCCATAACTTGTTTGCTCACAAAATCCCTATGCATAGGAAGTGGGTTAGACTTAAATGTGGTTGTCATGTGATTCATGATGCTCTCTTTATGTTTCAACTTTTATCTTTTATGCGAGCATCATTGAAATCATCATGCCTAGCTAAAAGGCATTAAAGAAAAGCGCTTGTTGGGAGACAACCCAACACTTTTTCCTACTGTTTTTGTGTGTTCACACGATTAGGTTACTGTAGTAATAAAGTCTTATTGCTTTTGTTTCAATAAAGTGCCAAGTAAAGCCTTTGGGATCATGTTGGGTGATAGTTGATTTGATCTTGCTGAAAAATAGAGACTCTTGCGCTCACTAAAATAGCTCTCATTTTTAATAGAAGAGTGCTTTTGAGTTGATTCTTTTTACAGAAGATTAATATACAAAGTGCTCACGTGGTCCAATTTTTTTCATAAATTTTGGAGTAGCAGAAGTATGGTTTGAGTACAGATTACTACAGACTGTTCTGTTTTTGACAGATTCTGTTTTCAATGCATAGTTTGCTTGTTTCCTTGTTTTTGCTGGAATTTAGTCTATTTTGGGACAGCCCAATAACTATTTCAGAAACTCCTAATAAATCCTAGAGGCCCACTTAGCCCATTCATGCAAGGCAAGGGATACTACTAAAGTTTAGTCCCACATTGCTAGTTTAGTGGGAGTTGGACCTCCTTATAAGGGGGTTCCTTCCCCACTTGTATGAGCATGAGAACAAGAGGGACATCCACGCGCGCTCCTCCTCCACTGCCCGCCTCGCCACGCCTTGGCACGATGCGCCGTGGGTTGCAAGAATGAGCCGAGCCGATGTCTAAAGCTGAAAAGATTTTTGCGATAATGGAGTTTGAATGCGAACGGTGCAGCCCTTCGGCTGCTGGCTATTTGCTTCATCTCCGTCCCTTCGTCTCAGAGAGACGCACCAAAACTACTTCTTCCTCTCGCCACTGGTTCCTCAACACTGCGCTACTGCTACGATATTACGATCTTCCTCACCCCGGCTTGCAGCATGCACCGCAGGTCAGGACAGTAGGCCTCCGAAGCTGCACCTCTTTGAGTCCTGTAGGAGAGAAGGGTGATAAGGTTTTTGGGGAGCGCTCTGCACGACTACTGACCTGTTCATCATGGACACCGACGACCACTTCCCCAACAACGACTACCTCTTCGACAACATGGCTACCGAGGATGTCGACCCCAAGTCAAGTGCCTCTGCTCCTGCTGCTGTCCCATACATGTTCTTGTTTTTCCTGTTAGAGGTCCTGCCACAGTTCCTTGTTCTAGTGTTTGCCCTAGACATGTTAGGCTCTACTTCATATATGCAACTTGCTCTACTGTCTGCTCTAGAGATGTTCAGTTCTAGTTCATATTTGCAGATGTTATTTTCCTTCTCTCTGTCAGATCGCATGACTTGCTTTATCTCTGCTATTGTAGCCATGCTTTATCTAGTATTTCCATCAATAAAGTCATATGGTAAATTTCTCATATTTCTAACAATCCAAAAACCTTATTATAGGCAATTTACCCCAAGTGGTTTTGCTGCTTCCATGAGACCTCCTATGTTTGAGAGTATCCACTATAAGAGGTGGCGCGTGAGAGCCGTTCTATGGTTTCAAACCATGAGCTGCTATGATGCCACTCTTGGCAAACCTGAAAGAGAGCATGATGCTCAACAGGCACAAGCTTTTCAGAAAATGGATACTTTGTTTAAGACTGCTCTTTTGAGTATTCTTGGTGAGAACATAGTTGATGCTTATGCGTCAATTGATAATGGAAAAGATATTTGGGATGCACTCGAGGCCAAGTTTGGGGTCTCGAATGCTACCACTGAGCCGTACATCATGGAGCAATTCTATGATTACAGGATGACTGAAGAACGCTCCGTGGTTGAGCAAGCTCATGAGATGCAGTCTTTGCTAGAGAACTTGAGCACTTCAATTGTATCCTACCGGACAAGTTTATTGCCCGAGGCTCATCACTAAGCTTCCTCCCACGTGGAGGAACTTTGCTACCTTACTGAAGCATAAGAGGCAGGAGTTTTCCGTTTCGGATCTCATAGGTACTCTTGATGTGGAAGAAAAGGCGAGAGCAAAGGACAACTGTGCTCAAGGTATTGAGGGAGGTTCTAGTGCCAATCTGGTACAGAAGAAAAACTTCCAGCCCCACAAGTTCAAGAACAAGGGCAAGTTTGATGGTAAAGGAAAGTTTGATGGGAAGAACAAGGCTGTACAGCACATGAACTTCAAGAAAAAGAATGACAAGAAGAAAGGTGTTTGTCATGTGTGTGGAAATCCTGATCATTGGGCTCCTAGTTGCCCTAATCTCTATGACAAGCGTCATCTTGGGAAAGGCGGCAAGACCACTAATGTTGTCATTGGAGACACTGACATGAAGGATGCTTGGTATGGTATATTTCCCACTATTCTTTCAGTATGTCATTCTCTTGATTGGTTAATTGACATGAGTGCTAATGTGCATGTATGCGGTGATATTTCCATGTTTTCATCTTATCAGACCGCAGGGACTTCCACCATGCTGATGGGCAATGGTTCAAGTGCTTCTGTTCGTGGTGTTGGCACGATTGACCTGAAGTTTACTTCAAGGAAGATCGTGCGGCTGAAGAACATGCATTATGCCCTGATAACCCACAAGTGTAGGGGATCGCAACAGCTTTCGAGGGTAAAGTATTCAACCCAAATTTATTGATTCGACACAAGGGGAGCCAATATTCTTGAGTATGGTTGATCAGGAGAGCTCGACCTCGTCCTCTTCTTAAGCATCAGCATCATGCCCCCCAGGCTGCAGTGGAATGTTCTGGTCTGGAACATCCGAGGAATAAATTCAGACGATAAGTTACTAGCTATTAGAAATGCTATCGAGACCTGTGGTTGTGATGTAATCTGTCTGCAAGAGACCAAGCACATGCATTTTGATTTGGCTTTCCTTAAAACCTTTTGTCCTAAACGCTTCGACCAATTTGCTTATGTTCCCGCCCGGGGGGCTTCTGGGGGAATTATTACTATTTGGAATGGCTCTGTGTTTAATGGTTCAGCCTGTTATTCTGAAAATCATGCTCTTGGAGTTTCTCTGACCTCTAAAGCTTCTGACAATGTTTGGTCTCTATATAATATTTATGGACCTTGCCAAGGCAATGATCGGGTTCTTTTCACTGATTGGTTGTATGATCTGGATATACTGACTCTGATGATTGGTTGCTAGTGGGTGACTTCAACTTTATACGATCACCTGCAAATAGAAATAAGCCGGGGGGTGACCCAAATGACATTCTAATGTTCAATGACATTATCCGGATGCAAGCTCTTATTGAAATACCTCTCAAAGGTCGAACATACACCTGGAGTAACATGCAGGACGATCCGTTACTCGAGCAGCTGGATTGGTTTCTCTCATCTTGCCATTGGACTCAATCTTTCCCCAACACATTAGTTTCCACCCTGGGGAAACCAATCTCAGATCACACACCTTGTGTGGTACATATTGAAACAACTATCCCCAAAAGCAAGATTTTTCGATTCGAGAGCTACTGGACTAACCACTCTAACTTCCTTGAAGTCGTGGCCACATCTTGGAGCAAACCATGCCATGCCAAAAATGCTGCGGCCACCATCTGCAAAAAACTGAAGAACCTTCGTTATGATTTGAAAGCCTGGAGCAAAAACATATCCAGGCTTTCGATTCTCATCCAGAATTGCAACCAGGCCCTCCTTGAACTCGATAAACTTGAAGATCAGCGACCACTTTCCTTAACTGAAGCTAATTTCAGGCATATCATTAAAACCCACCTTCTGAAGCTCTTACGTTTTCAGAACGAGTATTGGAGGAAGCGGTGCACGATCAGGTACATCAAGTTTGGCACTGAAAACACAAAACTTTTTCATGCCCTCGCCACTGAACGTTACAGGAAGAACTCCATAGCCACACTGAAAACACCTGATGGAACAACTGTCAGTGACCACACATCCAAGGAGGCGATTCTGTTTAACACTTACAAGCAACGTTTGGGTGAATCTTCCCCACCAGAAATGGAATTTGATCTACCCAATATCATCAAGAGAATTGAGGGACTCAAGGTTTTATCTACACCATTTACACATCAAGAAATCGATGAGGTAGTCAGAACCATGCCCAATGACAGAGCTCCAAGACCTGATAGGTTCAATGGGCAATTCTTGAAATCTTGCTGGCACATCATAAAACATGATTTCTACAAACTGTGTGAAGAATTCTATTCTGGTAACCTTGACCTCACCAGCATTAACTCTGGTTTCATCACCCTCATCCCTAAACTCAACTCCCCCGAGACTGCTAATGATTTCAGACCGATCACGCTCCTTAACTCTTGTCTGAAGATCATAACAAAGATCTTAGCTAGTCGACTGCAGAAAATTGTGCTAAAAATTGTGCACAGAAACCAATATGGCTTTCTTCGCACACGCACCATCCAGGATTGTCTCGCTTGGCCTTTCTAGTACATATATCAGTGCAAGCAATCTGGAGACCCAATCATTCTGCTCAAGCTCGATTTCGCTAAAGCGTTCGACACCATAGAACACCCTGCCATGATTGCTATCATGAAGCAAATGGGATTCGATGACCGATGGCTCAACTGGATCAAGAGGATTTTTGAGTCAGGTACTTCTTCTGTACTTCTAAATGGTGTCCCGGGCCGACAATTTCAATGCAGACGTGGCGTTCGTCAGGGAGACCCACTTTCTCCCCTAATTTTCGTCCTTGCTGCCGACCTCCTACAAGATGCAATTAATGATGCGTACAGACAGCGCAAGATCCACCTCCCGATCCCTTGCAATCAACCAACTGATTATCCTATGGTCCAATATGCCGCCGACACCATTTTGCTGATGCCGGCATGTCCAGACCAAGCCAAAATTATGAAGCAACTACTACTGGACTATGCTGCTTCCATTGGTCTAAAAATAAATTTCCAAAAATCGTTGCTCATACCGCTCAATGTTCAGGAGGACATGGCTGAACAACTAGCTCATTTGTGGGGATGCTCTATGGGTAAAATGCCCTTCACCTACCTTGGCTTGCCAATGGGCACCACCAAGCCAACCATGGTGGATCTGATGCCAATGGTGGAAAGAACTGAACGAAGACTATCCTCCTCCCTGTGTATGCTGGATCATGGTTCTAAACTGACTCTCCTAAATTCGCTCATAACATCCATGCTGATATACCCAATGTGCACACTTAGGTTCCCTCCAAAATTGATTGAACACCTTGACAAGATCCGAAGGCATTGCTTGTGGCGCAAGAAAACTGACTAGGGGAAAAAATCAACCTCCCTTGCTGCATGGGACCTGGTCTGCCGCCCCAAAAATCACGGAGGCCTAGGGATTCTTGATATCAAAATCCAAAACACAACTCTCCTCCTAAAGTTTCTGCACAGCTTCTACAACAAGCATGACATCCCTTGGGTCCATCTGATCTGGAATACATACTACAATAACAAAGTGCCCCATGCCACGGATGCTTGCGGTTCTTTCTAGTGGAGAGAAGTCATGAACTTAAGTGACATTTATAGAGGGATCTCTACGGTGCAAATTGGCGCAGGCAACACCGCGCTGTTCTGGAAAGATCTCTGGAGCGACCAGCTGAACGATGAAGCTTTCCCCCGGGATTTCTCATTCACCAAACTTGAAGATGCTTCTATCGCTGAGTTTCTGGCGATAACCAATATCCACACTAACTTTCACCTTCCTCTGACACAACTGGCTCGGCAAGAACTCCAACAACTTCAAGCCCGAACTGCAGACACAACCCTGGACGGGGGCAAACCTGATGAGTGGACCTACTCCTGGGGAGGCAAATACACATCGGCTAGATACTATAAATTCTATTTCAGGAATGTTTCCGCCGATCCTGCCTTTGCTTGGATTTGAGACTCTAAATGCATGTCCAAAATAAAAGTTTTTGCTTGGCTAGCTGATAGAGTTAACACGAGAAACATGCTCAAAAGGAGACACTACAACGTTGGAACCAACGTCAA
>NW_025234643.1:0-6886 GCF_018294505.1 Triticum aestivum | reverse complement strand
CACTTCCTTCACAAAGTGCTACTCTGAACAAAATAGGAAAATGAACATTGTTGATTTATTTTCGAACTAGGCAAGGAAGGTTTTTGACATATTTGATGAAGATATGATCCAAACAATTTATGAGATTTTTTTGGGAAATTTTGGAATAACGGAAATATAGGTTGCTTCACAACCTAGGGCAAAAACTACCACATGGGCATAACACATAGGCAAAACTGATGAGATGGCGCCTAGTCATCACAACCCACCACAATCTACAAGGCTATGACCACCTATATTGGTCGTTAACAACTAGAAATAAGGCAGCGGACCAGCACTGTTTGCTTTATGATCATTTTGTGTAAGGAAATTATCACCTTTCTGACCAAAATGATCGCAATGGTTTAGGGTTTGGAGCCCCCCGAACAGCTTTTGACCAATTGGTCTCAAATGGTCATAGATCTATGACCAATTCTTCCAGGTTCACTGAGAGAAGGTCACTAGTTGACATATTTCTTGTAGTGGTTGATGCTTGATTACAACATCTAGCAGCAACTAGTAGATGTGTTTAACTTGTAGCTTCTAGCTTAAGTGAGTAGCCAGTACTGTAGTGAGTAGCTTAACTTGTTTAAGTACTGCCAGTTAGTAGTACTGATATTAAATGATGCCTGAAGTGATGTATTATGTATCTTTAGCATGATCTGTTTCAGATAACAAATGATGCATGAAATGAATTCTTGTGTAAGTGAAGGCTTGCTATGTTGCTGCAGCCAGCTGTTTTCTGTTTCCTCATTTGGATTACTTAGTTATTTAGTTTATTATTACTTGGGAACAGTACTATGAGAAAAAAATGATTATCTGCATTGCATTGTTAAATGTTGTACTAGGCACCTCCCATGCTCGGCAGTAGCAGAAGTGACATGGAGCAGTGTAGTGGCATGGCCATTGACCTGTGGCTGGCATCTAGACAGCACACACATACATACATAGGCACATTGTGGTGCTGCTTTGTTTCTGTGATCACATTGTGGTGCCTGGGACATTTGCTCCATCACTTTGTTACCCCTTTCTCCTGAAATGTTGATTAATTTCTGTTTCGGTTGAGAATGGGGCACTCCTAGGTCAAGAAAATTAGCAAAGGTCGTGCCCAATTTTTTGACCTAGAACCGGTTCTCAACCGAAACAAAAATTAATCAACATTTATAGTTTAACCTAGAAGATGCCCAATTTGTTAACTCTAGTAGTGTACTCCTGTTAAATATGTAGGTAGTTTCTTGGAGGGGGCAAGTGGTGGTCCTTGCCACTGTTACAAGTTGATGGCACACCAACTAGAGATCTCAGTGCAACTATTTCTAGCTGAATCATGACAGTAATTACCAGTCATATCACATATTCTACATACTTTTTTCTTTCTACCACTGGCACAAGAGATCATTTCCAGAGCCTATTTTATCCTTAGCTTGAAGATGATGGCACCCCATGCTAACTAAGGATCTCATTGGCCGTGGTATGTGTCTCCAGCTGAGAACATGGCAGTACTACTACTTACCAGTCATGTCACAGATCCTACTTACTTTTTTCTTGAACTGCCAGAGTAGATTATTAGTACCATTTTATCAAAAAAATATAGATTGTACATCCTTATTCTTGGCAAACCCTATTATATTATTGCCAAAGCCTGTTTTATCCTTGGCTAGATGATGATGGCACCCCACACCAACTAAACATCTCAGTGATAGTACTAGTTAGGAAAAAAATAAGTTGTGATCAATGGTAGCACTCATGCCACAAGAAAGCAGGCCTTTCTGGTTTCCTAGTCTTTCTGGTTTCCCTGCTGCCACCTTTTAACTCTCTTCAGCAAACTCATCATTAGCAGGTGGTCCCATCCATGTCAACAACAGCCATGGCCAGCCTCTTATCCTCCTCCTCCTCCTCCAAATAATGTACTAAACTTCAATATTAAAATGATGTGATGGTTTCAGGCTGAGGCAGCCATGATCCCAACACATGTTGCTTCTGCTAAGCATGATAGCTTGATTAGATTTGCATTAGCACAAAGTGTTCTTATTAGAGGACAAAAGCGCCATCATCATCTAAAATTAGGTTATTTGGTCAACTTAGAGATCTTGTTCCTTGACAATAACCTACTTTTTGACCAAACTTTTTTTCTATTTAGATCGAACATGGCCAACAACGATGAGGCCTGCGGTTTAGGCAAACAATTCTGGGAGCTGTCCCAGGAGATGGAGGAAGAACCTCACCGCTATGAGGACGCCGCGGAAGACACCGATCCTGACTACACAACCCCTAGTGGCGTCGGGGATGACACCACTGATGGTGTCACCGAGGATGCCACCGCTGATGATGGCAACGCACGCATAGATGGCAGCCAGCTGAAGAGGCAATGGAAGGACCGGCGCCCGAACGTGCTCGGCACCATCAAGGAGGAATTTACTAAAGTGTCCTCCAGTGGGTATCCAACGACGCCCAAATAATTAGTCAGTGGGTACGTGGGACAACTCGGGTGCATTCTCTGGAGCACCATCTCGATCAACACCGAGAACCTAAGGCATCATGACCGAGGGAATTTGCGCAACCTCCTCTTCATGAAGCTGCACGAATGATACAAGTTCCCCGGTGACTGCACAAACACATGCCTCTCAGGGAATAAAGTGGACAATGCCGCCCTCACGAAGATGAGCACGACCCTCCCTACTTCGATAAAGGAGAGAAAGGCTTCGATCAGTGAAGCTGACTACCGGGAGTTCAAGATCAAGTGCGAGAGCAACGCATCCGCGGAATCAAGTCAGTGGGGGAAAGAAATGCGGGACTTGAAATTAGAGGTCCACAAACTCGGTCCCGGCGGTTACAGAGTAGCGGAACCTATATGGGATAAGGAGGAGGCGGAGCATGCCGAGCAAGGCCTACCACCCCTCTTCGATAAATACCGTGCCAAGTAGACCAGGAACTATGTCAGGGCCCGATACAAGATGGACCCGGTAACAAAGGAGCTTACCACGGATCCGAAGACCAATGCGCTTGAGCTTTTTCTAGTAAGGAATACACCCCCGTGTAATTAGCTCCATATGGTTGCATTCTTATTAATGAAGCCAAATTTCTAAGTGGTTCACGTTCCTTTCGCAGGAAACTGAAAGCAGTAGCGTGAGGTCCCCGTCTGCCCCTTGGGACACCACGTTAAATAGGGCGTTGAACGTAGCGAAAAACAAGGATAAGTTCAGTAAGCCGTCGTCAGCTGGTTGTGTGGCCAGCAAAGGCTTGTCCATGAAATGGTCGGAATACTATACAGCTGGGGGAAAGGAGAGAAAGACTAGTTCGGAAAGCCAGGAGCGCGAGGTTCATGAACTCAAGGCACAAGTGGCGTGGATTCCGGAGATAGTCAAAGAGCAAGTGCGAGACCAATTGGGAGTGACGATCACCGCCATTATGCCTACATTGGTTCAGGGGCTGCAGGTGTGGATTGCGGGCGGCCAATAGGGGCCGCCCCCGATTCCCAGCTTCACGGGCAGCATCTCAGACAACGCGCCGGCGCCATTGGTGTCTCTGGCGGAGGCGACATTGGTGTCTCCGACACCGGCTCCGGCATTGGAGCTTAATGCACCTGGGTGTGGGAAGAATACGCCAGCCGGCACCTCGGCAGTAAGCGGCCCCTCCGTCACTTGCACGCCCGCCGTTGGCGGTGCCTCGACATTAGCCGAGCTCGACGCCATCATGGTAACTAAGCCTTGGACGATGACTTCATCTCATTGCCTTTGACTGGGCATCCCTGACGCCCTACATGTTTTCGCAGGGCGCCGCCGATGTTCCATGCACTCTCTTGCACTTCATGGACAGCAAGTTGATCGATGTCGCCAAGGCCAGAATCGTTCAACCGGGCAGCCACGTGTTCCACGGTACTCCAATGCCACCCACCGTGTATAGGGTTTAACTAGTTCGGGTGCTGCGGGGCTGCGATGACTTGTTACCTCCTTATCGACCCCCTGGGCCGATGAAGATGATGTGATGACCCTCAGCGCTTGCATAAGCTGGAACATGCTTTGGCCGAAGAGCCAGATTCGTTTGGGGGCGGGGGACACCACCCCACAGACAACACTGCCAGTCGTGTCGGCGCTAAGCCATGGCAAGACCACCACAACGCTACCGCCGTCAGCTGATCTAGACATGCATATGGCACAGGATCCGAATGACGATGACGGTACATTTACCAATGTTGATAAGTACTTCAACGAACATAGGTAGGATGACGAATTCTTGGGGCCTGCTTCTCAAGAACCAAACCCTGCAAAAGACGATCGCGATCTAGCTAGTACCACGGAGAAACATAATTGCAACAGGCGTCGTCTAGCATTCAGTTCTCAGGAGATGCCTCCAGCTGCCCCTTCACCGAGCCTCAGATACCCATGGTGCGAAATATTATCAGCCCCAACACACTCAAGAAGGTGGTCTCTGAGCAGAACTCGATCCCATTAAAGTAGAAGAAGCAGAAGGGACGGAAAAGAAAAACTAACAAGGGTCCGAGCCAGCCAACACCGAGTATGATCCATGCCCAGGACAGGCCACCTTCACCTAAGGATATCTCGAGGAGGGTGGATGTGGCGGGTAGGCTGATGCTACCGACTAATCTGCTCAATGCTGCAACCTGTGCTATGCGGAGTCTGCATGGCATTGTTCTTTCTTTGGAGAAGTGGTGTCTCTCCGAGAATGATGTGGCATACCCGGTTTTTGTGGCCAAGGTGCCAAAGGGCAAGGTCTTTGTCGATAGAACCATCGGGGGTATAATCGTCCCGCGGTTTGATGACATCTTCGCTATGTTTAACCTTCATCCACTGCACTACACCTTCATTATGCTATTTTCGCTCATCTTGGAGATGCGGATCATTAGATACAAGACCCCGGACATCATGATAGTCAACCCCTTCTACATGCGTGCCAAGATCTTGGGCAGCGCTGGGACCGGCAAGTCGCGAGTTCATACCTCGAAGGCATCATTCTGGTGAACGCAGATAAGGATAACTTCCTCGTGCCTTACTTTCCCGAGTAAGTCATCCCCTCATCGCCCCGTAACCTATGATTTCATAGATTTCGATCGTTCTTTCTTTCTAACATTCCGTCTTTTGTGCAGTGACACACATTGCACACCCATCCTCTTAAGCCCGAAATATTCCATGACCATGTATTTCGACTCGGACAGTCAGTCGAAGAAAGACTACACAAATATGAAGAAAGTTCTTGATGATGCTCTCCCTGGCTACGCCAAATCTGGAGGAACCTTCAAGAGGCAAATTTGTAGGTACGACAACCACGTGTTCACCCACGTAACGACGTTCCCCTGTGTCAAGCAGCCGCCTGGCGATCAGAAGGATGCCTACTACGCCCTCCATCACATGCGGGCGATCGTACGGGACCGTAATCACCTTCTGCTACCAACTAATCTCAAAGATTTGGCCGCACGCTTGTCAGCAATCTAGGACGCGGACATCAGACAAGAATTCTTTCGCATCCAGTTGGAGTTTGCGGAAATCATCCATCAAGATGTCCTTCGTACCTCGGGGCAATTCTACCTCAGATATCAACCGTCCAAGAGTGAAATAGATAAAATGCTACAAATGCAGGCCAACAACGAATGCACATTCATGACCATCACGATAGACGGCGACTTCATCCACGCTCCGGTCTGAGTCGAGTCAAAAGTATTGATGCTATGTAGGTCTGGAATATCGATTAGCTCATGTTGTAATTAAACTTTAATGAACTTGTATGCCTCTTTAGTTTGGATAGTCGTTCAACTTATATGTAATCGATGCTATTTATTAGTAGGACCATGAATCGTGCTATTAGTGTGTTGCTTTTCTCTTCCGATCCTTTTGTTGCATACTTATATATTGCTTATGTATTGTCTGTGGTGTACCCTAGAGATGTCGTCGTATGTCGTGTACAAGGGTAAGTTTCCCGGAGTCTACGACGACTGGGAGGAGTGTCGGAGACAGGTTCACCATTTCAGCTGTAACAATTACAAAGGGACACCACTAGGGTGGAGGCGTAAGCTAGATACGCGCGCTATCTAGCGGGAGAGAGGAGGGAGCGGAGGAGGAACTGCATGCAGACCAGTTTCATCGCGATGATGCTCATCGTGACCGCAGCTCTCTTCTATGTGATGGTAGTTTAGATGATCGATATCCACTTTGTAATGTGACGACAAACTCGCTACTCGTGGTCTCGAGACTTGTAATGTTCTAACTTTGTTCGGTATTTTGAATTTGGAGACTAATATGATGAATTGTATCCGAAGACTAATCTTCTATTGTATTCGATAAATCTGCTATTTATATGTTGTGCTGTTTATATTCTGTGCAGTAATGTATTTTGTAACCTCTGCAAATATCAGAAAAGAAAAAAAATCCTAATATTCATAGTAGTGGCGCACCATATTGCACTTTAGTGGGGCACTGAAATAAACACACTAGTGGCGTATTATCTAGGAGTGCGCCATTAGTAACCCAGAGCACAAGGTAAATATGGCCGCCTGGGAGGCATAGTAATGGCGCACTGGTGGACATAGTAATGGCGCACTATGTGGTGTGCCACTATTATCTGGGATGCTAGTGGCGCACCAAGGGTGCGCCATTACTACTTGTTAATAGTAGCGCACCTGTAGTGCGCCATTAATAGCAAAAATAGGTGCGCCACTAAGAACCCTTTTTCTAGTAGTGAGTAGCTGGTGGAGGGGCGCACAGTGGAGGATGGATGAACAGGAGCCCCTGGATGAACAGTCGCAGGTGGAGGCTGGAGGAGGTCGATAGTGGAGATGAACTATATCCCATGGAGTCCCGTTTTGCGGTACGCCACACCCCTTCTGATGAACAGGACCCCTGTTACGACTGTAGCACTC
>NW_025234642.1:0-6888 GCF_018294505.1 Triticum aestivum | reverse complement strand
GATGAGGACATCAATACCATTGTTACACCACAGCCCCTCCTGCTATACATACAGGACCAATTACTAGAGCTCGCGCACGCCAACTAAATTAGCAGGTACTTTCGTTTCTTGGTAATGATTCTAATGTTCATGAGAATATGATGCTGCCTAAATTGGATACATTTGTTTTGCTTACAAATGAAGGGCCTAGCTTGGAGAAGGATGAACATTGGAGCAAGAACAAGGATGGAGATGATGGCATGCGCAAGGGGAACAAGAACGGAGTTACAAGTGATGATTTCAGGTCTTTGAAGCCACCATAACGAGTGCATGAAGCCTTGGACGAAATATACAAGATGTCACTTCATAAATTTCGTCCAGAGATTATTATAGGTGCTGCGTCACCTTTTTATTGGGCCAGGCCCATGTAATTTCGAAATACATTTGTATAGGCTCTTTTTGGAGTCCGTATGTGTGGGGAAACAAGAGATAGGGTTGATTTCGGACACCTCCACCAAGGGCCACGAAATTCCCCCTCTCTTCCTCCATATATACAGCCCTTAGGGCACCGTTTAGACTTTGGGTTTTGTTTAGATTAAAGTTCGCCATAGCTGCAACTTCGCGTACTTTGTTTGTGTTCAACAACCAGACAAAGGCGTCACAGAACCCCACCTTGATCAATAAAGCTTTCATCTTATATTCGCAATATCCAGATTGCAATCTCAGTTTCTTGCTTGTTCTTCGTTTGCTCGCAGGAAACAAACCCTCGTGGTCAGGTTGATCGTGCTCCGGCGTGGTCAATAACCTCTCGGAGTTGGTTTAGCGATTGCTAAGGCGCGACGTCCTCGCACGTTCGTAGTCGGATCGTCAAAGTCGACTTCCACCAAAGCGAAATCCATCATCTCGTCGAAAGACGGGACACCTTTGCCCCTATCAAGTGGTATCAGATTTCCAGGTTGCTCGGTGAGATTTTACAGTTTTTCGTAGTTTAGATCGAGTCTGTTCTTCATACCTACAGTCCACGAAAAAGCCAAAAAAATTAGGGTTAGTTCATCATATCCGAACCAATCTGAGCCTTTGCATAATCTTTTTAGGGTTTTGCTTTGTTGAATTTGCGGTTGCATCATCGTGTCTAGTTGCTGGTCTTAGCGTTAGTCTTTTAGAGTTTCGAGTTCTGGTCATAAGTTGTCACGCCGCCACCGCACCATCATCATCGCCCTTGTCACTTACCACCACCAATCCGTATCCATATACCACCACCGATCCATATCCATATACTACCACCGCTACCACCACCGCTGCCATATACCACCAATGCTGCCATATACCATCACCATATATCCACCACCAATCCCAGTTCCTTGCATATTATGTTTGTTTTCGAGATCCATCTAGTTTCCGATTCGTGTTTCCTTGCCGGAGTAGGTTTAAAAAAAAAGAGTCCGGAAACCACCCTCCGTTTAGGCCCAAAATTTTCCGAAAATGCATTTGTCGAAAAAAATTCTGGCTATCCTATTTTTAGGTGTTTCTAAGCGTATTGAGACAGTCGCCGTTATAGAAAGTTTTTTTTGACCCGTTTCCAGTTTTTGGGTCCGGGCAGTCGGAAAAAAAAACTTTTGGTCAAAAAAATTTCGTGCCCATCCTGTTAGTTCGACCTGGGAAGAGTTTTGAGACACTCGCCATTATAGTGATTTTTCGCAAAAAAAAGGAGCGCAAAAAAAAGAGCGAAAAATAATAATTTCCAGAGTGTGCTTTTCCCTTGTTTACGTGCAGCGCCGTGATTTTGTTAGTGTTCTAGGGTCGCGTCTCTAGCACGGTCTAGCCTAGGACCAGCACAGTACCGTCGTTGAGCGTTTATTCAACTTTGCATCTCTGAATTGATTATTGCTGACCCCTTTTGCTACCATATTATAAGCCTTCCCAGCTCCACATACATCTACGTCGTGCATTTGACTCTCTCTGGTAATCGCTCTATCCAAGCTTTGAGAGTTTTGACTACAACGGTTGCCGATCACCGCCTGTTGCTGGGTAAGAACTGGTAAGAATTTGAGTTTTGCTTGACGGATTTGTGACACCCACCACCACCACTTGTTCGTAGTCTGTAGGATCATATTCTTGTGTCTTTCTATTGCTGCTAACCATGCCAGGATCACAAGCCGACGAGATTGACTGGGAGAACTTATCGAACAAGGAGCTTCATGATAAGTTTCAGCAAATGATGAATGAACAGGTGCAAGATGTGCTGAACAATTTTGAAGAGGCCATGAAGAAGATCACTGGCTTTGAGAAGACGTTCCAAACAAAGCTTGATAACAGATTTAATGAACTGCTTGCGCGTCTTCCACCACCGGCTGCACCTGCCGCACCTCTGCAACAACAACAACAACAATTACCTCCAGGTCGCGAAACAGCCCTCCGCCAAGCGAGCCGTGTACTTCTTCGGCCTGGCCAAACTGTTGGTGCGGCTGTTGATACTTCTGTGGCTCCTGCTGCTGATGCGGAGGATGATGAATATGCGGGCGATTATGAGGATGAGGTTGATCAAAATCAGAACTACGTGCAGCCACTAGCACCACCACCAGCAGGTCGACCTTAGGTATATATTCGCAATGGTAGGCCCGCACCACCACCTCAGGTACGAGATGATGTCCATATTCCTAAACTGAAATTGAATATTCCACCATTTGAGGGTAGATATGTTCCTGATATATATCTTACTTGGGAGTTAGAAACTGAACAACAATTTACATGTTTACAATATCCTGAGGAGAGACGGGTTGCTGCTGCTGTTTGTGCTTTCACTAGTTTTGCATGTGTATGGTGGTCTGAACATTGTAGATTATATCCTATTCCAACTACTTGGGCTGCTTTGAAAACTGCTATGCGTACACGTTGGGTCCACCATATTATTAACGTGAATTGCTTCAAAAATTGCAGCGTTTAAGACAAGGAAAAAATTCTGTAAAAGAATATTATGAGGAATTACAAACTGGCATGATTAGATGTGGTATTGTTGAGGAGAATGAAGCTGATGAGAACATGACTACCTTGGATACGACCAAAAATATTGCATACATGCATATTTGTCAGGTGATTTCTAGTGCAAACTATTCAATAATCTATTTATGTTATCCAGAACAAAAATACTTCACACACTTTTGTGTTTTGTCTAATTGCAGGTGTATGGTATATTTGTACAATTCACATATGAAGATAAGGGAGAAAGAGATGTTTAAGTGCTGTTCAAAAAGTTCTCTCACGTCACTTTTGGGCCAAGAGAAGATAGAGTCCAAGTTTCTCACGTTCTGGATTCAGATTCGGACTGCACAGACATACCTGACTCAAAACGCCAACAACTTTTACATACGGACTCCGAATTGGGTGATTCTTTTTTTTGTTGGATTCTAAATTTTGTGCTCTTTCCAGCCCAATTGGATTCACCTTCAAATTCGTGTGGAGCGTTGAGATATCAACGAAACAATCAGACGCTGCAGCAGAATCCGAGTCAAACAACAAGTCCAAAGGTGTTGCATCACCTCCACTCGGGCCCATTGGCCTTGTACGACCTAGGGTTAGTTTTAGGCTGCCTTGGGACGTCCTCCCACCTCCTAGGCCGCCACCCCTTGCTCCTATATAAGTAGATCCATCTAGTAGCTTTTCCCTTGGGATTTGTTTAGTTAAAAGTTAGCCATTGCAACTTCGTGTACTTCGTTTGTGTCCAACGACCAGGCCAAGACCGCTTACGGATCCCCACCTTTATCAATACTTCATCTATATTCGCAATATTCAGATTGTTTTATCATATTCTTGCTTGTTCTTCGATTGCTTGCAGGAATAGACCTTCGTGGTCAGGTTGATTGTGCTACGGCGTGGTCAATAACCTCTCAAAGTTGGTTTAGCGATTGCTAAGGCGCAACGTCGTGCACGTTTGTAGTCGGATCGTCAAAGTCATCTTCACCAAATCGATAGTTATCATCTCATCGAAAGATCGGGACACCCTGCCTCTATCAAGTTGTATCAGTTTTCAGGTTGCTTGGTGAGAATTTCCTGTTTTTCCTAGATTAGATTTATTTTCTTACCTATTGTCCAAGAAAAAACCACAAAAAAAAGTTAGATCTATTCATCCTTTGTCCAAGTCAGTTTGAGCCTTTGCAATTTTCTTTTTATTGTTTGCATTATTGAATTATCGGTTGCATCGTCGTGTCGAGTTGCTGGTCTTAGTTTCTAGTTCCTTTAGAGTTTCGAGTTCTGTTCACATTAGTCACGCCACCGCGGCATCATTATCCCTTCCACTGTCCACCATCCCATCCATCAATTTTCACCATGTGTTACGCACTGTTCGTTGTCATAATCATAGTTGAGGTCATTCACATCTTCGCCTGATCCAATCTGCAGCTTATCTAGTTTGTCTTGGAAAGAGGGAGAAAAAAAACTAGAGAAAAAAAAGAAAAAAAAGTGTGAGAAAAAAAAAGAGAAGAGAAAAAAAACAAAATTCGGATCTATCTAGACTCAATCTCGTAGTTGAATTCGGACTGGAATCTGTTTTGTGTATTGTTCAGTAAAAAAGGCATAACTTCCTCATACGAACTCCGTTTTGGCTCCACAAGTACTCAAATTAAAGCTAGCGACTAGACGCATCTGAATAGTTACAAAAGCTAGTTCAATATTTGGCACCTCAAAATCAGCTTCTAAATAGGTCTTTTTGCCCTCCAAAGTCCGCGTATACAGTTTGTTCCAGTTTTTCAGGCCAGTTTTAAAATTCTTTGACTCCTCATATCAATTCGGAATTGAGTGATTCTTTTTGCATTGGTAAGCTTGAGTTAGTAGCAAACTTTTCAAGAGGAAAGTTGGAGGAGAGTTGTTATATATCCTGCTTGGCAGTTGTTATTCATCATTATCTTTACTGCCGTTGTGATCTTCACTTATATCTTGTTGTCCAGAGCTACTTATCCTTCATTGATGCTAGTTGTGCTATGTCGTGACCTCATTAGTGTTCTAGGCTCGTGTCTCTAGTCCGGTCTAGCCTAGGACCAACACAGTACCGTCGTTGAACGTTTATTCAACATTGCATCTTTGAATTGATTATTGCTAATCTTTTGCTACCATATATAGCCAACCCAGCTCCACATATTTCTACACCGTGTATACGTACGTTCCCCTGGCAATCGCTTTACACAATCTTCAGAGTTACTTGACACTGCTGGTTGCCTGTCACCACCTGCCGCATGGTAAGAACTTGTAAGACATTGATATTTGCTTTACTGTGAGCACTTTACAACCACACCCTAGTAGTGCATAGGAACATTATTCTCGAATTTTGTTTCTTGTTTCTACTAATCATGACAGGTTCCGGAGAAAGAAGTTCTTGGACGACGAACACATCTTCACCATCACGAGAGTTGGGACAACACACACAAGCACATGGTCAGGTTATCTCTTTACCATCATTTGAGGGTAGATTTAATCCTGCTATTTATCTAGCTTGGGAGCTTGAAGTAGAACAAGTTTTTAGTTACCATGAATTTTCTGAACTTGAGCGAGTACGAGCTGCCACTAGAGCATTTACTGGTTTTGCTTCTGTTTGGTGGAGTGTGCATTGCAAGAAAAACATTGGTAACCAACCCACAAATTGGAAAGATTTGAAACATGTAGTGAGACAACAATTTTTCCCTCGTTACTATCGTCGTGAATTGCTTCGCAAATTTGAACAATTTAAACAAGGCAATAACACTGTTCATGCTTACTACCAAGAGTTCAAATCTTATATGCGTCATTGTGACATAGAAGAATCTGAGGATGATACAATGAATAGATTTTTTGGTGGTTTGAACCATGATATTCAGGCAAGATTGATAGAGGCAAAGGTGTCCCGTCTTTCGATGAGATGATGGATATCGCTTTGGTGGAAGTCGACTTTGACGATCCGACTACGAACGTGCGAGGACGTCGTGCCTTAGCAATCGCTAAACCAACTCCGAGAGGTTATTGACCACGCCGGAGCACGATCAACCTGACCACGAGGGTCTGTTTCCTGCGAGCAAACAAAGAACAAGCAAGAAACTAAGATTGCAATCTGGATATTGCGAATATAAGATGAAAGCTTTATTGATCAAGGTGGGGTTCTGTGACGCCTTTTTCTGGTCGTTGAACACAAACGAAGTACGCGAAGTTGCAGCTATGGCGAACTTTTAATCTAAACAAAACCCAAAGTCTAAACGATGCCCTAAGGGCTGTATATATGGAGGAAGAGGGGGGAATTTCGTGGCCCTTGGTGGAGGGGTCCGAAATCAACCCTATCTCTTGTTTCCCCACACATACGGACTCTAAAAATAGCCTATACTTATGTATTTCGAAATTACATGGGCCTGGCCCAATAATAAGGTGACGCAGCACCTAAAATAGCCTCAGGACGAAATTTATGAAGTGGCATCTTGTATATTTCGTTCAAGGCTTCATGCACCCATTATGGTGGCTTCAAAGTCCTGAAATCATCACTTGTAACTCCGTTCTTGTTCCCCTTGCGCATGTCATCATCTCCATGCTTGTTCTTGCTCCAATGTTCATCCTTCTCCAAGCTAGGCCCTTCATTTGTAAGCAAAACAAATGTATCCAATTTAGGCAGCATCATATTCTCATGAACATTAGAATCATTACCAAGAAACGAAAGTACCTGGTAATTTAGTTGGCGTGCACGAGCTCTAGTAATTGGTCCAGTATGTATAGCAGCAGGGGCTGTGGGTGTAACAATTGTATTGATGTCCTCATCATCCTCCCCTTCTTGAAATGAAGTCGTCCTCGACGGAAGTTCATCTTCCTCACCCAAATAAGGCTTCAAATCTGCAATGTTAAAAGTGGGACTAACCCCAAAATCTGCAGGCAGCTCAAGTTTATATGCATTATCATTTATTT
>NW_025234641.1:0-6888 GCF_018294505.1 Triticum aestivum | reverse complement strand
TAATGGTGTTTAGCTGGAGTTAAGGCTGCCGGCGAGGCCGGTCATGGTGGAGGTCGTCGGAATTCCTCCTCCGGCGACCATTCAAGCGGCGGAGGGGCTCTACGCGAAGCGCACGCTCGCGCACTTCCAACGCAGCAAGCGGCGGTTGGGGTGCACGAAAACGACGCTGACAGCGAGAAGCGCGGCGACAGAGTTCGGTCAAGCTCGGGGTCGACGTTGCGATGCACTGTAGGACATGCCGGTGGGTGGGTTAGCTTCCTGGGAGTTCCAAGAACGCTTTGAGGTGCTCGAGCACGAGCTCTGCTAGCAGTAGCCAAGGTGGCATCATGGCCGACGGCAGAAGCTTGCGGTCATGGCGGGAGGCGGCTAGGCATGGGAATGGAGGGGGCGAGCAAAGGGAGAAGATCATGAGCACACAGGGAAGCAGCACAGTAGGTCAGTGGGCTCGGGGACGCGATGGTTGTTGCAAATCGATCGATGGCGGCCGTCGGGACAGACAAGGAAGATGGCGACAGTGACAAGGCTGTAGGGCATCCACGGTCCCCGGCTTCATCTCGGAGATGAAGTGCTCAACGACGGACCTTCCAGGCACGGTGGGTGGGCACGGAGATGCCTGTGTGTGCGACATCGGCAAGCGGCGGCGACGAGCTCGTTTGGCTGGGCAAGGGAGAGAGAGCCAGGGGAGGAGCGAGTGAACGAGAGGGAGAGAGATCGATCCATAAGGCTTCGGGGCTTATCCATCATCAACGAGGCAGGCAAGGGGGTAGGAGGTGGCGCGAGGAGAGAGCGCGTGCGTCGGCCACGTGCTCGATATCCTACTGGCGAGAGGAAGACGATGACTGGCGTGTTGGCTGCCTACTGGGCTTGGCCTCAGCTACAGTGTTGGGCCACAAGGTGGGTTGCACGGGTGAGTTCTCTGCCTCTCTCTGTTTTGCTATTTAAGTTTCTGTTTTCCATTGCTTTAACTCTGTTCTGATTTAGTATAATACTAAGCCACATCTAAAAATCCTGAAATAAATTGTGAGGACCTTTTGAATTATCTCCAACAACCCACATTTAGTTTCAGAATTATTTGAGCATTTAAAATAATTAGCAATTAAATGTCCAAATTCAAATACATAATGATTTAATTCAAGAGTCAAGAAATGGCCTAGAAAGATGTGCATCATTTTTGGCAGAGGTTTTCACCTTTATCAAAAATCATGAACTTTTCCAAAGGGTATTTTGGGTTCATTGAAAAGATTTAAACTTGAACCTAGTTGAAATTATTATCTGCTAGGGTTTGTACATCCCCATTTCAAAATTTCCTTTGAATTCAAACATGATGCATGGATGCTGATGCAACTAATTACAATCAAATTCTAGGGTTGTGACAATTCAACCCCACTAAACAAGAATCTCGTCCTAAGATTCAAGACGTGAGGTAAGAAGACAGAGGGGACACAAAGCCAACACAATCTTCACAATCTAGCTGCCCTTCTTGAAGATGTTGATTTATCTCATCATCTTGGTCTCGACGTCTTGCTTTGAGAACTTCATCCAACATGACAATGAGAGGAAAGGAAGACTACATATACTCGATCTTCTCGAAGATTGAGCAACTCACGGAAGGAGACATATTAACATCTCTCGAGTTGAGACACGAAACATACCTCCAGAGGGATGGATAGTAAATGATGACGAAAGTTTGGTTTGGTAGGCAACAATTCCACACTTAAGAAGATGGTGGACGGGGTCAAAGTAGCAAGGATTTAGTTTCCATGATCCCATAACGGGACACCATGGGGAGGGTGACTCATAGAACTATTCCCTTAAGTGGCAAAAAGAATTACTTTTGATAGATAGATCATCGAAACACTCTATATTAGACTAGGGAAAAACACCACAATCCGTTGGCGGAGTTCGAGGGAATGGCATACCTGGACTAGAATGGATGATGTGGACTACCTTGTTGAAGACAACGCAAAGGATGATTTTTTCTTATCATCGGAAATGGATGGGACCCATGGTAGGACCACTTTTGAAGATGATCTTGGATAGCAACCACTGAAAAGGAAGACCATAGTAAAATGGCACAATGGTGGGTGCAAGCTGGGAACAAAATGCAAATGTCGGGAATGTTCCAACCATCATATCTGCCTGAGATTCAGATCTGGTTAGTAACAGGATACTTCAGACTCAACATGTCTGGAAAAGAAAGTTTGCAACACAATTTGACGAGATGATGTTGCAATATTCTCGGGGTATGAACTACGGAAGCAACCTCCAAAACATGAGCTAGTTCTGCAACATACATGTGAACACGATGTCCAAGACAAGCACGACCACGTATAAGTCTTACAACAAAACACTACTGAGTTTGGGTTGGGAACCATCATTGCGGATAAAAAAGTGCTTACATAAGTCATATGATTAGCTCTTATGAAGGAACTTCTTCTCCTTGAACAAATCAATCAGTGGCTTGGTGTGTTAGGGAATACATATGGAATGGAGATGATCAGTCTATCAAACCACTACTTCGCACATGCATGACTGACTTGGGATGATTCTAGAGGAGGCAAAAATAAACTTACTTGAATTCATGGCGGCAACTTGCATCGAATGCACATGAATTAGAGGAAGTCAGTTCTTTCATCAAATATATGCCTCATGAACGGAACACGAAGGCAATGCTTACAATGTTTCCAAGACTAGCTTAATGTCCAACAAAATCATGGAGAAGATAAGCATGTTGTCGATGGGCTCAACAACAATTCATCCAGGTTTCCATGAAGACAGAATTCCACAACTATGTGAACAAGGTGGTAGCATTGGTCAGACCCAAAAGATATAATGGTGCATGCTCAAGAAAACAACCACGAGTAAAACTACATTACGAACATCATCTTTCTGACTTGATTTGACGATAGCCCACACTCAAATCAAAGCTTTGTCAAGACAATAGATCCAACAACTGATCACGAGGACCAGTCGATGAAGATATCATTTTTCTTCAACACACACACAAAAATATATACCTTAGTGATGAACTAGGTCGGACAAGCTTTCATCTTCCAACTCTCCAAGTTGTTGTTTTGCTTAACCAACTAGTCAGGGCATCAAACACAGATTCTTGGAGAAGGGGTGGTCTAGGGAAAACCCAACTTGATCATGGACTCAACATAACGGTCAGGGGTCAACCTGGTGATACTGCCGAGAAGATATTCGAAAAATCATGAACCACCAATATGTTTCTAAGCTCAAGAACAATCTTGCTTTTCAGGGCAAGAAGATATGATCAACAAAGCAAGGAGTTGGCACAATCCTAATCTCCTTGATCGAAGAGTGCACCAGGGAAAATGGACTAGGTAGCACGATGAGGTTATTGTGCATTAACTACGAACCAACAAGGTTGCTAGGAGTATTGATTTCACACATCACGGTTCACTTGCTGGCATTCCGGTCACAACTAACACATAACCGATGAATGAATGATGATGGCGAGAAGTATCATTGCATCAAGAATTCATAAGATGGCGTGCAATTCCCATGATATTCCTCGCTTAAAGGGGGGTAATACTCCAGGATAGGAGAGAACAAAAGTTGGATTTGCATTTTGATCTCTGGAATACAACTTATTTAACCCAATCCTAGATATGGATGAGGTACCGGAGTTTGTTTCTCCTAGTCATTCTGAAATAGAACGGATTGATGGGCCACAAAATAATATGCATCGGTGAGGACGAATGCACGGCATACTCTTGACTATCAATTGATAGACGATGGTCGGAATACAACAAAAGAGGGACAACTCAAAGGAACGCATGATTTGAAGTTGTGGATGCATCGATTAGTATGTCAAACAAGTTCAACATATTTCTTCCGGATAACCCATGCAGAAAGTTAGGATTGGCGGAGTCACAAATATATAATTAAGAACTCATCAAGAGCACTCTTATCATGATCTTTTGGTTCTAAAGGACTTCTACCATGGTGGTTCATGGTATTGGAAGAACGATATACAAAGGTTACTAATATCCTAAATGAACTAGCAACACTATCAACATGAAGTAAGTAGGGTGAATCTTGGGCTCAAAAACCTAGGAGTAGAATACCTACTACTAAGTGGCATCACAGGATGCTTTTGAGAATGATAGCCAGAATCATCACACTGTGAACATGAAACATGGATGGATTACTAGGTGGTTCTCTAGGACACATAGGGTCATAATAACAACTCCAAGATATATACCGAGGCAATGAAATACGTCAACACACTAGTTAGTGTGGTTGATTTGGCACAAAGGAACTTCGGAACGATAAGAAGGGATACAAATGCATTAGACTATTTAGCAACATGGGATGACTCGGACAGCATAACGGCTGTAAATCCTCAAAAAAAAATTGGGACAATCTGTAAAAATGGTGGCATAACCACTCAGAATGACAATATCAAGGTTTCGAGACCAACTATTATCACACGAAGGTACAAGAAACTGAACTAGGACTTGAATTCGTCAATCTTATAAGTGTACGGATTAGTAACACGTGATCCTGATACAAAGAAGAGAAAGCCTAGTTCCTTAACCCCGTAGGAAGAAAGGATGACTCGGATCAGAAGGTATAAGGTAAAGAAGTAAAAAAGAGCCTTTAGTTCCCTTCCACAATCAATTCCCTTATATAACTAAAGAATTTCTAGACTCGACTTCGAGCAGTTTGGCTTTGTAATCCTACAGGCAGTCAGGCTCTGATACCAAAACTATCAAGACCCCAATCCTAGTCCTTAACCCCCATGGAAAGAATAGGCTAACTCAGATCAGAATGACATGAGGTAAAGGAGTACAAAGAGCCTTATGTTCCTTCCCACAATAAATTCCCCTACATATAACTAAAACATTTCTAGACTTGACATCGACCAATTTGGCTTGGCAATCCTACAGGTAGTCCAGCTCTGATGCCAACGCTGTTTGGACCCCGATTCCAAGTCACACATGTCTAGCATGTAACACATCATATCACTTTGCGGCCTCACGCACGGTATTCCCATGGGTGCCACCTTACCTGGCATGGGACCGTTTGCGCCTTTTGGCTCACGTATATGATGGTGTTGCTAGCATCCATATGACAGAGAACCCGTGCCGACATGACTAGTTGTAAACCCAAAGTGGCCCTAACTTATAGCGACAGGCATACATGACCCAACAACGAACGTGTCGGTCATCAACGTATGAACCCAAGTTGTAGCAAGCTCCAAGGACTTAAAGGAACAACGCGTGACATTTCCCCGAATGGACAGACACAGGAATGAAGAAGGACACATGCCAGCCAGCCTAAGTGTTCTGGAGCAGTAGTAAGCAAACATGACTCAGTGGAAGCACTAGGAGACATTTCCCCATATGAGAGGCTACCAACAATAAACAACTAGGTTGTCGGATCCCACACATAGCAAGCATTTCAAATCATACACACAATATGCTTGATATGTGCAAATACAACATGGCATCACAATAAAACTCTACAACTCAAAGTATTTATTCAAAAGGCTCCGAGGAGCCAGATATTACAGACATGGGTCACATGACCCAACATACAAATCATACAAGCAATGGAAGCATGACATGTCTGAGTATAGAAAACTACAAATGAAAAAGGCTGAGAAGCCTGACTATCTAAAAGACTCTCCCAAGGGTACAAGATTGTAGCTGAGGTAACAAGCTAAACGTCAAAGTCCACACAGAACAACTAGTGAGACTGAAGTCTCTCTGCAAAACATAAATTAAGCAAACGTGAGTACAAATGTACCCAGCAAGACTTACATCAAAACTAGCTACATATGCATCAGTATCAACAAAGGGGTGGTGGATTTTAACTACAGGAAATCAACTTTGACTCAGTGGCTATCCTGTACTACGACTGCTAGTAACTCTTTGAGGTGGCGCACACGAGTCCACATATTCACCATATCAGTACACCACTATTGATCCGCTCCAGTATCCCTACGAGAATGTCATCCATAGCACTCACGCTTATCTTGCTCATTTTAGAGTATCCACTTTCACTTCTCTATGAACTGCATAAGCAACCAAGTAGTCCTTTTCCGCGGACGCGGCTATTCGAATAGATGATGTTAACCCTGCAGGTGTGTAGTTCTTCACACATGCTCTCGCCACTTACCTCCATGTACACATCATCTATCTCGGCAGCCTTCAAGTAGAAGCCTGGCGAGGGTGTCGGCCACGACCTGACTAACCACACAAGTCCCTAGTCCAAGTTTATAGCCTATTCAGGTTCCATCCGTAGGGAGTCCGGCCGAGGTTTCCACTATGGCCCCGAAAGATGTGTGCAGGGTTCTCGAGGCACCAAATGGGAGTCCCAATATGCCAGGACACGTACCTACCACATCATAGCCCACCCCTAGGGTCGGCGCTGCGCACAGCCTCCAGTATACTACAAACACCAGAAACTACTTGCACCTCCTAGACAGAGGACAAGGGCGATTACTAAGCGGAGAGAGTCAATTAAGGATCCCAATGTATGGTAGTAGCTGATCTTGAATAACACAAAGAACTCAGTTCCTAAGGACGGTTCCAATGAAACAACCCACCATCTACTCCTACATGGCATCTCATCGATACCTTTACCAAATCGTGTTCACACACTTAGCTCTCAACACTAGGACATGTTCACGCCATTCGAATCCATCCCAGATGAATCAGACCCGACACAACTCTAAGCATAGCAGGCATAACAACAAGCATGAATGAGTAGGAACATCATGGCTCAAACAACTCCTACTCATGCTAGTGGGTTTCAACTATTTACTGTGGCAAAGACAGGTCATGCAGAGGAACGGGGTTCAACTACCGCAACATGTAACAATTGAATTGTCGTTGCCCTAATGTAGTAACA
>NW_025234640.1:0-6888 GCF_018294505.1 Triticum aestivum | reverse complement strand
TAATGGTGTTTAGCTGGAGTTAAGGCTGCCGGCGAGGCCGGTCATGGTGGAGGTCGTCGGAATTCCTCCTCCGGCGACCATTCAAGCGGCGGAGGGGCTCTACGCGAAGCGCACGCTCGCGCACTTCCAACGCAGCAAGCGGCGGTTGGGGTGCACGAAAACGACGCTGACAGCGAGAAGCGCGGCGACAGAGTTCGGTCAAGCTCGGGGTCGACGTTGCGATGCACTGTAGGACATGCCGGTGGGTGGGTTAGCTTCCTGGGAGTTCCAAGAACGCTTTGAGGTGCTCGAGCACGAGCTCTGCTAGCAGTAGCCAAGGTGGCATCATGGCCGACGGCAGAAGCTTGCGGTCATGGCGGGAGGCGGCTAGGCATGGGAATGGAGGGGGCGAGCAAAGGGAGAAGATCATGAGCACACAGGGAAGCAGCACAGTAGGTCAGTGGGCTCGGGGACGCGATGGTTGTTGCAAATCGATCGATGGCGGCCGTCGGGACAGACAAGGAAGATGGCGACAGTGACAAGGCTGTAGGGCATCCACGGTCCCCGGCTTCATCTCGGAGATGAAGTGCTCAACGACGGACCTTCCAGGCACGGTGGGTGGGCACGGAGATGCCTGTGTGTGCGACATCGGCAAGCGGCGGCGACGAGCTCGTTTGGCTGGGCAAGGGAGAGAGAGCCAGGGGAGGAGCGAGTGAACGAGAGGGAGAGAGATCGATCCATAAGGCTTCGGGGCTTATCCATCATCAACGAGGCAGGCAAGGGGGTAGGAGGTGGCGCGAGGAGAGAGCGCGTGCGTCGGCCACGTGCTCGATATCCTACTGGCGAGAGGAAGACGATGACTGGCGTGTTGGCTGCCTACTGGGCTTGGCCTCAGCTACAGTGTTGGGCCACAAGGTGGGTTGCACGGGTGAGTTCTCTGCCTCTCTCTGTTTTGCTATTTAAGTTTCTGTTTTCCATTGCTTTAACTCTGTTCTGATTTAGTATAATACTAAGCCACATCTAAAAATCCTGAAATAAATTGTGAGGACCTTTTGAATTATCTCCAACAACCCACATTTAGTTTCAGAATTATTTGAGCATTTAAAATAATTAGCAATTAAATGTCCAAATTCAAATACATAATGATTTAATTCAAGAGTCAAGAAATGGCCTAGAAAGATGTGCATCATTTTTGGCAGAGGTTTTCACCTTTATCAAAAATCATGAACTTTTCCAAAGGGTATTTTGGGTTCATTGAAAAGATTTAAACTTGAACCTAGTTGAAATTATTATCTGCTAGGGTTTGTACATCCCCATTTCAAAATTTCCTTTGAATTCAAACATGATGCATGGATGCTGATGCAACTAATTACAATCAAATTCTAGGGTTGTGACAATTCAACCCCACTAAACAAGAATCTCGTCCTAAGATTCAAGACGTGAGGTAAGAAGACAGAGGGGACACAAAGCCAACACAATCTTCACAATCTAGCTGCCCTTCTTGAAGATGTTGATTTATCTCATCATCTTGGTCTCGACGTCTTGCTTTGAGAACTTCATCCAACATGACAATGAGAGGAAAGGAAGACTACATATACTCGATCTTCTCGAAGATTGAGCAACTCACGGAAGGAGACATATTAACATCTCTCGAGTTGAGACACGAAACATACCTCCAGAGGGATGGATAGTAAATGATGACGAAAGTTTGGTTTGGTAGGCAACAATTCCACACTTAAGAAGATGGTGGACGGGGTCAAAGTAGCAAGGATTTAGTTTCCATGATCCCATAACGGGACACCATGGGGAGGGTGACTCATAGAACTATTCCCTTAAGTGGCAAAAAGAATTACTTTTGATAGATAGATCATCGAAACACTCTATATTAGACTAGGGAAAAACACCACAATCCTTTGGCGGAGTTCGAGGGAATGGCATACCTGGACTAGAATGGATGATGTGGACTACCTTGTTGAAGACAACGCAAAGGATGATTTTTTCTTATCATCGGAAATGGATGGGACCCATGGTAGGACCACTTTTGAAGATGATCCTGGATAGCAACCACTGAAAAGGAAGACCATAGTAAAATGGCACAATGGTGGGTGCAAGCTGGGAACAAAATGCAAATGTCGGGAATGTTCCAACCATCATATCTGCCTGAGATTCAGATCTGGTTAGTAACAGGATACTTCAGACTCAACATGTCTGGAAAAGAAAGTTTGCAACACAATTTGACGAGATGATGTTGCAATATTCTCGGGGTATGAACTACGGAAGCAACCTCCAAAACATGAGCTAGTTCTGCAACATACATGTGAACACGATGTCCAAGACAAGCACGACCACGTATAAGTCTTACAACAAAACACTACTGAGTTTGGGTTGGGAACCATCATTGCGGATAAAAAAGTGCTTACATAAGTCATATGATTAGCTCTTATGAAGGAACTTCTTCTCCTTGAACAAATCAATCAGTGGCTTGGTGTGTTAGGGAATACATATGGAATGGAGATGATCAGTCTATCAAACCACTACTTCGCACATGCATGACTGACTTGGGATGATTCTAGAGGAGGCAAAAATAAACTTACTTGAATTCATGGCGGCAACTTGCATCGAATGCACATGAATTAGAGGAAGTCAGTTCTTTCATCAAATATATGCCTCATGAACGGAACACGAAGGCAATGCTTACAATGTTTCCAAGACTAGCTTAATGTCCAACAAAATCATGGAGAAGATAAGCATGTTGTCGATGGGCTCAACAACAATTCATCCAGGTTTCCATGAAGACAGAATTCCACAACTATGTGAACAAGGTGGTAGCATTGGTCAGACCCAAAAGATATAATGGTGCATGCTCAAGAAAACAACCACGAGTAAAACTACATTACGAACATCATCTTTCTGACTTGATTTGACGATAGCCCACACTCAAATCAAAGCTTTGTCAAGACAATAGATCCAACAACTGATCACGAGGACCAGTCGATGAAGATATCATTTTTCTTCAACACACACACAAAAATATATACCTTAGTGATGAACTAGGTCGGACAAGCTTTCATCTTCCAACTCTCCAAGTTGTTGTTTTGCTTAACCAACTAGTCAGGGCATCAAACACAGATTCTTGGAGAAGGGGTGGTCTAGGGAAAACCCAACTTGATCATGGACTCAACATAACGGTCAGGGGTCAACCTGGTGATACTGCCGAGAAGATATTCGAAAAATCATGAACCACCAATATGTTTCTAAGCTCAAGAACAATCTTGCTTTTCAGGGCAAGAAGATATGATCAACAAAGCAAGGAGTTGGCACAATCCTAATCTCCTTGATCGAAGAGTGCACCAGGGAAAATGGACTAGGTAGCACGATGAGGTTATTGTGCATTAACTACGAACCAACAAGGTTGCTAGGAGTATTGATTTCACACATCACGGTTCACTTGCTGGCATTCCGGTCACAACTAACACATAACCGATGAATGAATGATGATGGCGAGAAGTATCATTGCATCAAGAATTCATAAGATGGCGTGCAATTCCCATGATATTCCTCGCTTAAAGGGGGGTAATACTCCAGGATAGGAGAGAACAAAAGTTGGATTTGCATTTTGATCTCTGGAATACAACTTATTTAACCCAATCCTAGATATGGATGAGGTACCGGAGTTTGTTTCTCCTAGTCATTCTGAAATAGAACGGATTGATGGGCCACAAAATAATATGCATCGGTGAGGACGAATGCACGGCATACTCTTGACTATCAATTGATAGACGATGGTCGGAATACAACAAAAGAGGGACAACTCAAAGGAACGCATGATTTGAAGTTGTGGATGCATCGATTAGTATGTCAAACAAGTTCAACATATTTCTTCCGGATAACCCATGCAGAAAGTTAGGATTGGCGGAGTCACAAATATATAATTAAGAACTCATCAAGAGCACTCTTATCATGATCTTTTGGTTCTAAAGGACTTCTACCATGGTGGTTCATGGTATTGGAAGAACGATATACAAAGGTTACTAATATCCTAAATGAACTAGCAACACTATCAACATGAAGTAAGTAGGGTGAATCTTGGGCTCAAAAACCTAGGAGTAGAATACCTACTACTAAGTGGCATCACAGGATGCTTTTGAGAATGATAGCCAGAATCATCACACTGTGAACATGAAACATGGATGGATTACTAGGTGGTTCTCTAGGACACATAGGGTCATAATAACAACTCCAAGATATATACCGAGGCAATGAAATACGTCAACACACTAGTTAGTGTGGTTGATTTGGCACAAAGGAACTTCGGAACGATAAGAAGGGATACAAATGCATTAGACTATTTAGCAACATGGGATGACTCGGACAGCATAACGGCTGTAAATCCTCAAAAAAAAATTGGGACAATCTGTAAAAATGGTGGCATAACCACTCAGAATGACAATATCAAGGTTTCGAGACCAACTATTATCACACGAAGGTACAAGAAACTGAACTAGGACTTGAATTCGTCAATCTTATAAGTGTACGGATTAGTAACACGTGATCCTGATACAAAGAAGAGAAAGCCTAGTTCCTTAACCCCGTAGGAAGAAAGGATGACTCGGATCAGAAGGTATAAGGTAAAGAAGTAAAAAAGAGCCTTTAGTTCCCTTCCACAATCAATTCCCTTATATAACTAAAGAATTTCTAGACTCGACTTCGAGCAGTTTGGCTTTGTAATCCTACAGGCAGTCAGGCTCTGATACCAAAACTATCAAGACCCCAATCCTAGTCCTTAACCCCCATGGAAAGAATAGGCTAACTCAGATCAGAATGACATGAGGTAAAGGAGTACAAAGAGCCTTATGTTCCTTCCCACAATAAATTCCCCTACATATAACTAAAACATTTCTAGACTTGACATCGACCAATTTGGCTTGGCAATCCTACAGGTAGTCCAGCTCTGATGCCAACGCTGTTTGGACCCCGATTCCAAGTCACACATGTCTAGCATGTAACACATCATATCACTTTGCGGCCTCACGCACGGTATTCCCATGGGTGCCACCTTACCTGGCATGGGACCGTTTGCGCCTTTTGGCTCACGTATATGATGGTGTTGCTAGCATCCATATGACAGAGAACCCGTGCCGACATGACTAGTTGTAAACCCAAAGTGGCCCTAACTTATAGCGACAGGCATACATGACCCAACAACGAACGTGTCGGTCATCAACGTATGAACCCAAGTTGTAGCAAGCTCCAAGGACTTAAAGGAACAACGCGTGACATTTCCCCGAATGGACAGACACAGGAATGAAGAAGGACACATGCCAGCCAGCCTAAGTGTTCTGGAGCAGTAGTAAGCAAACATGACTCAGTGGAAGCACTAGGAGACATTTCCCCATATGAGAGGCTACCAACAATAAACAACTAGGTTGTCGGATCCCACACATAGCAAGCATTTCAAATCATACACACAATATGCTTGATATGTGCAAATACAACATGGCATCACAATAAAACTCTACAACTCAAAGTATTTATTCAAAAGGCTCCGAGGAGCCAGATATTACAGACATGGGTCACATGACCCAACATACAAATCATACAAGCAATGGAAGCATGACATGTCTGAGTATAGAAAACTACAAATGAAAAAGGCTGAGAAGCCTGACTATCTAAAAGACTCTCCCAAGGGTACAAGATTGTAGCTGAGGTAACAAGCTAAACGTCAAAGTCCACACAGAACAACTAGTGAGACTGAAGTCTCTCTGCAAAACATAAATTAAGCAAACGTGAGTACAAATGTACCCAGCAAGACTTACATCAAAACTAGCTACATATGCATCAGTATCAACAAAGGGGTGGTGGATTTTAACTACAGGAAATCAACTTTGACTCAGTGGCTATCCTGTACTACGACTGCTAGTAACTCTTTGAGGTGGCGCACACGAGTCCACATATTCACCATATCAGTACACCACTATTGATCCGCTCCAGTATCCCTACGAGAATGTCATCCATAGCACTCACGCTTATCTTGCTCATTTTAGAGTATCCACTTTCACTTCTCTATGAACTGCATAAGCAACCAAGTAGTCCTTTTCCGCGGACGCGGCTATTCGAATAGATGATGTTAACCCTGCAGGTGTGTAGTTCTTCACACATGCTCTCGCCACTTACCTCCATGTACACATCATCTATCTCGGCAGCCTTCAAGTAGAAGCCTGGCGAGGGTGTCGGCCACGACCTGACTAACCACACAAGTCCCTAGTCCAAGTTTATAGCCTATTCAGGTTCCATCCGTAGGGAGTCCGGCCGAGGTTTCCACTATGGCCCCGAAAGATGTGTGCAGGGTTCTCGAGGCACCAAATGGGAGTCCCAATATGCCAGGACACGTACCTACCACATCATAGCCCACCCCTAGGGTCGGCGCTGCGCACAGCCTCCAGTATACTACAAACACCAGAAACTACTTGCACCTCCTAGACAGAGGACAAGGGCGATTACTAAGCGGAGAGAGTCAATTAAGGATCCCAATGTATGGTAGTAGCTGATCTTGAATAACACAAAGAACTCAGTTCCTAAGGACGGTTCCAATGAAACAACCCACCATCTACTCCTACATGGCATCTCATCGATACCTTTACCAAATCGTGTTCACACACTTAGCTCTCAACACTAGGACATGTTCACGCCATTCGAATCCATCCCAGATGAATCAGACCCGACACAACTCTAAGCATAGCAGGCATAACAACAAGCATGAATGAGTAGGAACATCATGGCTCAAACAACTCCTACTCATGCTAGTGGGTTTCAACTATTTACTGTGGCAAAGACAGGTCATGCAGAGGAACGGGGTTCAACTACCGCAACATGTAACAATTGAATTGTCGTTGCCCTAATGTAGTAACA
>NW_025234639.1:0-6888 GCF_018294505.1 Triticum aestivum | reverse complement strand
AAGGAACAAACGAGGATATCCATAGACATAGAGTGATGCACACACAAGATGATGTCCATGAAAACTTTTAGGTTACCTTGTCCCTTGTCTTACCAACAAGAGGGTTTGTGACTCCTTGAACTAGTGCAAGATGTGGAAGTTGATTGCACTTGTTCTTGCCAAAATGATAAGAGTGAAGTATGTTGGCGGAGTCACCCTCGAGAACTCTCTAGTTCTTCTTCTTTTGGATCCACACCATCTTGATGGGAATCCTTGGAGTTGTAGTCGTACTTGATGAAGTGGAACTTGAAGTAGTCTTGGGAATCCACTTGACTAAGGTCTTTGGAGTTTCTTCAAATGCATCAATTTCCTCTTGAAGCTTGTCCTTGCCTTTTTGCTTGTAGTCTTGTGGTGGAAGATCATCTTGAGCTTGTGTCCCCTTGAAAGAAGTATCATACTTCTCTTGTTGAGGAATAAACTTTGTCTTGGGGTATTGATCTTCTTCCCACTCAACTCCATTGGCATTGCACTTTCGTTCAAAACCAACACCTTGATTCTTCCGGTGCATTCCTTGCTTGCGCACAATTTCCTCGAATTGCTTACTCCCGGCAAGGCTTTTGTACACTCCTTTCTCTATAATTCCCTTCAATAAACTATTTTCTTGCTCAAGTGTAACTTGGCTAAGAGAATCATTAGTGGAATCAAGAGAACTACTAGAAGCAACAATATTGGATTTAACATGATCATTGTCACTGCTAGAGGAAGAATCTTTCTTGTTACTGGACTTGACTTGAGGCATGTAAGTGGATAAAAGTAAACGCTTGGCAATGTAAGAACTTTTCTTGCGGAGATCATCATTGATTGCTTTTAAGAACTCATGCTCTTGCTCAAGATTGAGCTTCTCAAAGCGTAATTTCTCATGAGCTCTTAAAAGTTCTCGATGATCTTCGAAGATGGTTTCATGAGCTAACATAAGAGTGTTTACTTCTTTAGTTAGGGCCTCAATCTTCTCCTTATCATTGTCATTCATTTTATCTTGATTAGCATGTTTAATTGACATTTCATCATAGTATTCATCACTAGAGTTGTCAATAAGCAAATCATCACCTAACAAGTCATCTTCATCACTATTGAAATCAACATACTCAGGGTGTGTTACCTTGGGACCTTTGGCCATGAAGCATCTACCAATTCCTTCATTTGGTGAGTCAAATATGTCGTAGGAGTTGGTTGACACAAGTGCTAGACCGGCAACACCTTCATCTTGAGTATCTTCTGAATCAGAGTGATAACTTCTTTCGGAGTGGCTGTCGGAGTCGGAGCCGGATACCCATTCACCAACATGAGCTTGATGTCTTCGTCTTGTATAGCTCCTTGATGATTTTTCCTTCCTTTCCGAATCCTTGCTTCTCCGTGAGTATCTTCGTTCATAACGATCATCTCTACTCCTTCTCCCTCTTGGTGGTGATCCTTTGCTTCTTCTTTTTGGAGAATCTTCTCTTCTCTTGTAGGGAGCCGTACACTCATTGGAATAGTGTCCGGGTCTTCCACAATTGTAGCAGTTTCGCTCTCGACTAGAAGATCTTTTGTCATTGTAGAACCTTGACTTGAAGCTTCTATCTTTGCTTCTACTCTTGTAGAACTTGTTGAAGTTCTTCACCATTAAGCTCAATTCTTCATTGAAGTCTTGTTTCTCACTTGATGATGTAGGGGCTTCACATGAGGCTTTATAGGCACCACTTGATTTGTTGTGAAGTTCCTCTTTATCTTTAAGTGACATCTCATGAGCAACAATTCTTCCAATCACCTTCGTTGGCTTGAGATCTTTGTAATTGGGCATCATTTGGATCAATGTGCACACGGTATCATATTTTCCATCCAAGGCTGTTAGAATCTTCTTGATGATGAATATATCGGTCATCTCTTCACTTCCTAAGCCGGCAATCCCATTTGTGATGAGAGCAAGCCTAGAGTACATTTCAGCGACACCTTCACCATCCTTCATCTTGAACTTGTCAAGTTGGCTTTGAAGCACATCCAACTTGGATTCCTTGACGGAGTCGGTACCTTCGTGTATATCAATCAAAGTGTCCCAAATTTCCTTTGCATTCTCAAGACGGCTGATTTTGTTGAATTCTTCGGGGCATAATCCATTGAAGAGAATATCACAAGCTTGAGCATTGTATTGCAACATCTTCAACTCATCCGCGGTAGCCTCATGGTTTGGTTCTCTCCCATCAAAGAAGTCACCTTGCAAACCAACACACACAATAGCCCAAACGGCGGGGTTATGTCCAAGAATATGCATTTTCATTTTATGCTTCCAACTAGCAAAATTAGTACCATCAAAGTAAGGACCTCTACGGTGATAATTTCCCTCGCTAGACGCCATACTCTCCTAGGTTGTGAAACCAAGGCTATGACCACCAAAAGCTATGGAGATCAAAGCAAATGGAGACCAAAGCTCTGATACCACTTGTAGGATCGAAAGTATGTCTAGAGGGGGGTGATTAGACTACTTGACCAAATAAAAACTTAACCTTTTCCCAATTTTAGTCCTTGGCAGATTTTAGCTAATTTAGGACAAGTCAAGCAATCATCACATGATTCAAGCAAGCATGCAAAGAGTATATAGGCAGCGGAAAGTAAAGCATGCAACTTGCAAGAATGTAAAGGGAAGGGTTTGGAGAATTCAAACACAATTGGAGACACGGATGTTTTTCCCGTGGTTCGGATAGGTGGTGCTATCCTACATCCACGTTGATGGAGACTTCAACCCACGAAGGGTAACGGTTGCGCGAGTCCACACAGGGCTCCACCCAAGGGTAACGGTTGCGTGAGTCCACACAGGGCTCCACCCACGAAGGGTCCACGAAGAAGCAACCACCCACAAAGGGTCCACGAAGAAGCAACCTTGTCTATCCCACCATGGCCATCGCCCACACAGGACTTGCCTCACTAGCGGTAGATCTTCACGAAGTAGATGATCTCCTTGCCCTTACAAACTCCTTGGTTCAACTCCACAATCTTGTCGGAGGCTCCCAAGTGACACCTAGCAAATCTAGGAGACACCACTCTCCAAGAAGTAACAAATGGTGTGTAGGTAATGAACTCCTTGCTCTTTTGCTTCAAATGATAGTCTCCCCAACACTCAACTCTCTCTCATAGGATTTGGATTTAGTGGAAAGAAGATTTGAGTGGAAAGCAACTTGGGAAGGCTAGAGATCAAGATTCATATGGTAGGAATGGAATATCTTGGTCTCAACATATGAGTAGGTGGTTCTCTCTCAGAACATATGAGTTGGAATGGTGTGTGTGTTCTGATGGCTCTCTCTCCGAATGAAGAGGAGGTGGAGGGGTATATATAGCCTCCACACAAAATCCAACCATTACACACAGTTTTCCAATCTCGGTGGGACCGAATCAACAAACTCGGTCGGACCGAAAATGTAAACCTAGTGACCGTTAGAGATTTTCGGTGGGACTGACATGCAACTCGGTAGGACCGATATGGTTAGGGTTTGGGAATAACGTAATCTCGGTGAGACCGATTACACAAACTCGGTGAGACCGAATTTGGTAATTAGCTAACCAGAGAGTTGGTCAGGCAAACTCGGTGGGACCGATTTGCTCTTTTGGTGAGACCGAGTGGAACTCGGTGAGACCGAAAAGTTACAAAGGGGAAACACTAAGTTTACATTGCAATCTCGGTGGGACCGGTTCGCTCTTTCGGTGAGACCGAAAAGTTATGAAAGGGAAACAGAGAGTTTGCAATCCCATCTTGGTGAGACCGAGATCCTTATCAGTAGAACCGAATTGCTAGGGTTTGGCAGTGGCTAATGACAAGTGAAACTCGGTGGCGCCGGATAGGAAGAATCGGTAGGACCGAGTTTGGCTTAGGGTTTAGGTCATATGTGGATATGGGAAAGTAGTTGTGGGTTTTGGAGCATATCACTAAGCACATGAAGCAAGAGGCTCATTAAGCAACACCTCATCCCTCCTTGATAGTATTGGCTTTTCCTATGGACTCAATGTGATCTTGGATCACTAAAATATAAAATGAAGAGTCTTGAGCTTTTGAGCTTGAGCCAATCCTTTATCCTTAGCATTTTGAGGGTTCCAATTTCACATCCATGCCATGCCAATCATTGAGCTTTCCTGAAATAATCATCTTGGAATAGCATTAGCTCAATGAGCTATATGTTGTTATGAATTACCAAAACCACCTAGGGATAGTTGCACTTTCAATCTCCCCCTTTTTGGTAATTTATGACAACATATAGATCAAAGCTTCGACAAATGATAATAAGCATGAAATATATCGTCGCTTTGAGAAGTATGTGATAAGTAAGAGCCCCCCCTAAATTTGTGCATATTTAAAATTTGCTTTGGACTGCAAATGCACAAGGAGTTAGAGTCATGGGTTACTCTTCCATGTCACATACATCTTGGTGGAGCGCTTAAAATGATAATAATGAAATACATGCACTCATCACCAAGAATAGTGAGTGATCACATAAGATAGATAAGATAATAGCATTAAGCAAGCATTAAGTGTAGCTTATGATCAAACACATGATCATCAATGTCTCACAAGCATAGTATCTCAAGCACTCAAAAGCAAACAAGTTTGAAAAACCACCAAATAAAGCAAGAGAGAAAAGCAACACTCTCTCTCTCTCTCGAAGCCTATGATCTATACATCTTCTCCCCCTTTGGCAACAAGTTACCAAAAAGTTCCTAGAAAATGCATAGCACTAGATCGACGCTCAGGCTTGATCTTCTGGTGGTGGAGTCCGGATCACTCCAAGGACGAAGGCTTCGGTAGATGCTGAAGTAGACGCTGGAGTTGGAGCTGAAGTAGATGCTGGAGCTGGTGGAACTGAGGCTGTGGCTGGTGCTGAGGTGGCGGCTCTGGTGTCAGCAACTGGCACGGCAGATGACCTCGGGCCTCGTGGCACTCTGGCAAAGGCATGAGTGGTAGTCCTGCCTCTCCTCTCCTGCATGTCCTCCTGGAGCTGCTCCACTGCAGACTGAACTTCCGTTACTTTGACATCCAAGTCATAGAACTTCTGTTCCATGATTCTCTCTAGGCTCTGCTGATTTTGAGTGAGGGTGGCCAGACTTTGCTCAATCCTCAGCGTGGATGCAATCAAGTAACCAAGCTGCTCTTGTTTGGTCTTCAAGAAGTATTCAGATGCCTCCTCTTGAGTTGGCATCTTGACAGCTTTCTCCTTCCTCTCCTTCTCCTTCTTTGTGTAAGCTTGTGCAGACGATGGCTCGTTCTCAGTCATGACAACTTGATTGTCCTCAAAATCTGGACGGATGGGCAAATGTTCTTTGTCCAATAAATATATGCCCGTGCCCATCTTGGAGTTGATGAGCTCCTGAATTTGAGGGGCATATCCGCAACTTCTCTTCTGATCTGCTGCAGTCCTCTTGATTGTTTCCACTATGAGGCTCATCACCTTGAACTTCTGAGGCACATCAAACACATTTAGCAAGTTGATAGCATGGCCTCTGATCATCTTGTGATCTCCAGACTTGGGCAGTAAGGTGTGCCTTAGTATCCAATTGATCGTAGGCAGACCTGACAGAAGATAATGCACTGAGCCAAACTTGAAAGTATCAAGTGCTTCATTTGGGATTTCCTTGTACATATTTGACATTGAGTTGTGGTCCATCTTCTTCTTGGCATATATGTCCATGTTGTCATCATGCTCCTCTGGGGCATTAATCAACTTTGCCCATTCCTCAACAGTGGATTGGTACCTCGTACCCTCAGACATCCATGTGATCCTCCCATCTGGATAAAAATGTGTCGTGGAGTAGAACTGCATTATAAGCTCCTCATTCCACTTTGTGAGCTTCTGCCCAACAAAGTCAGCTACTCCACAAGCTATGAAGCTGTCTTGCACTCCAGGATAGTGCTCGTCGTTGTCCTTGATATATTGCCAATCAACCCATCGCATATCACAGACAATGGGCTTCTTATCTAGCAGCACTGTCTCATAAAAATCCTGCTGCTCCTTGGTGTGAAATCTGTAGTCCACGGCAGTCCTTCTCCTTGAAGCATACGGGTCTGCTTCTCTCCACTTCCTCAGCCCTGAATCTCTCCTGAGCTTCATATCCTCAGCCACAGGATGAGCATCGTTGTGGTCTGGGATCTTGGGCTTTAGCTTTCTCAGGACATTCTCTTCCTCTTCTTCTGCAACAGTCTCAGGCACTGGGGCCTTGTTCTTCTCAGCTGCAGGAATGCTCCTTGTATTCCTCTTTGGTTTTGGCTTGGAGGCAGCTTTGGGCTTAGATGCGGTAGCCCCTGACCTTATGTCATCACCCATCAGCTTGGGTGCCTTGGGTGCTGGTGCAGCTACCTCTTCTTCCTATTCCTCTTCCATGATGGAAGCTTTTCCTAGCACTCTGGCTACGGTCTTCTTGACCCTTTCCTTCCTCTTCTTGCCTTCTGCAGCAACTGGCTCTTGGGGAGTGGGCTTCTCAGTTGAGGCTCTTGCCTTTGACATGGGCTGCTTGCCTGCTGGCCTTTTGATTTTCAGCCCTGGCTTTGTGCCTTGAGCTGGCTCAACTCTCTTGGAAGTGGCCTCTTCCTCTGCCACATAGTCCTCATCTTCGGAATCTGAAGTCCTCTTCTTCCTCCTCTGTCTTGTGGCTGCCTTTGGCAAGTTGCTAGGGGTGCTCCTGCTGCCCTCATCTGAAGAACTTGAGGGACTAGTGCCCTCACTCATGTGCACCTGCTGCTCTGACATGTTTTGGCTATCACTTTGATCAGACATGCTGCAAACTGACTGCTGACCCTGTGAACAGATTATAGATGAGGTAGAAAGGATGAGCATCACAAAATACAGAGATTTTTGCAAAAGAATGATCCAAAAACTTAGTTTTAGTTTCCCA